>NC_074711.1:5760933-5763433 GCF_947242115.1 Biomphalaria glabrata | reverse complement strand
GTCTTTAAGTCTAATGATCAGTGACAGTTCTTTGTGTTTGAAAACAGTACCACGGTCTGTTACTACTTCATCCTATAGTTGCTTTATGGAAGCCAGTTCCAATGACATTTACAAATGTCATTTATATCTTGGCATAATGTCATCTGATGTTCCACTGTCTCCATCTTTGCTGGCATTTTCAATTCTAATTCTTATTAGCTGCGTCATAATGAATCCCCCCCCCCCCTTTTTTTCGGGTTCTCTATCTTTGGACATTATTTGACATTAAATGACAAAATGTCATAAGGCTGTATATTTATCCGTTGTGACAAAGACAGTCACTTGCCCGACCACCTCCAGCACCACTAGACATAGGAAACAGTTGTTTTTTTTAGTCTTCAGGGAGATCTATATTTCACATTGAGAGTGGTTCTAATTCAGGGGTTTGAGGCTGTGTCATTCTACTTATGGAAAGGTAGGATAGATTACAAATATTCATGTGAGGACACCCCAGGGTTATGATAATCGTGACATTATGACTGGAGTTGCCATCTGTATGTTCGAATAACTGCCTGAAGGTCAAGGCTGGATCATGAGTTCGAGGTCGAGAGATGTTTCTCCTTTTAGATTTCTATCTTTGCGCTTCTTTTCTCTCTTCATGAGCTACTGCGTCTCTGTTTCTCTCTCTCTCTTTCTTTTTCTCTGACCTATTTCTTCCTCGCTCGATCTCTCTGTCTGTCTGTCTGTCTGTCCGTCTGTCTCTCTAATTTTTTTCTCGGACTTGATTTTTTTCTCTTTCTCAGGATAATTTAAATTCCTTCTCGATTATCTTTTTTGCCATGGTGGTAAAATATTGTTTTACAGTGTTTCTGTGGTCATCGGTGTCGCCGTGCAAAACGAAATGATTTGTTTTTACTGTTTAACAGACTTTTTGAAAGTTACGTACCGCATACATGAAATAAATTACTTACTCCCCTAGTAAAAATACGTTACGTATTAAAAATAAAATTAAAAAATATCAATATCTTCTTTACGTTCATATAACTTGAACATAGGGGCGGTAATAAAAGAAATTCAATATAATTTAGCTCCTTTGAGTCCCATTGATGAAGCTATGGGTTTTTGCTGTAAGTTAATTTGTTAATTAGGGAAGTGACCTAAAAATTTTAATCAAATACGAATATGTGCGAATTTATGATAATTAATGATTCCATTTTTTTTTACTTTGACCAAAATATAAGTTTAAGATGGGACTTTGAAATATAATCTGGCTAGAATGAATGTATACTCTAATTAACCGAAATAAGACTTTGGGTTTAGATTTGAGACCATACCGGAGAGAGAGTGGCTCATGAGTCTAGGAAGACTGAACTAAATGAAACAATAACACTATCACAACTTTCTTTTGAGCAGCCAATGAGTTTAGACGCTTGGAATTTTTAGTGCTATTTTTTTAGCCGTTTTTTTATGTTTACTTAAACTTTGAGTCTTAAATAGTTTTCATACATTATTCCCCCGTCTCTGTTACTGTTCCTCTCTCAGTCTATCCAACATTCTTCGTTCGACCTTTTTATTGTTTTCTAGTTTCTTCCTTTTCCCGTCAGTCTCTCTTTCTTCTTCCATTCTCTATTTCTCTCTCTCTCTCTCTCTCTCTCTCCATCTCTGTTTCTTTCTCTTTCTCCTTCTCTGGCTCCTTTTCTTTCTCTTTCTCTTTCTCTCTTTCTCTCTCTTGGCTCCTTTTCTTTCTCATTCTCTTTCTCTTTTTCTCTCTCTATTGGCTCCTTTTCCTTTCTCATTCTCTTTCTCTTTTTCTCTCTCTTTGGCTCCTTTTCTGTCTCATTCTCTTTCTCTCTTCTCTCTCTTTGGCTCCTTTCATTCTCTTTCTCTCTTTCTCTCTCTTTGGCTCCTTTATTTCTCTTTCTCTCTCTTTGGCTCCTTTTCTTCTCATTCTCTCTCTTTGGCTCCTATCTTTTCTCATCTCTTTCTCTCTGTCTCTTTCTCTCTCTCTGTCTCCTTTTCTTTCTCTTCTCTCTGTCTCTTTTTCTCTCTTTCTCTCTCTCTTTCTCTCTTACTCTTTCTCTGGCTCCTTTTCTTTCTCTCTCTCTCTCTCTCTCTCTTTCTCTCTCTCTCGCTCCTTTTATTTATCTCTCTCTTCTCTCTCTTTCTCTCTCTTTCTCTCTCTCTTTCTCTCTCTCTCTCTCTCTCTCTCTTGCTCCCTTTCTTTCTCTCTCTCTTTTTCTCTCTCTTTCTCTCTCTTTCTCTCTCTCTTTCTCTCTTTTTCTCTTTCTCTCTCTCTTTCTCTCTCTTCTCTCTCTCTTTCTCTCTCTCTTTCTCTCTCTCTTTCTCTCTCTTCTCTTTCTCTCTCTTTTTCTCTCTCTTCTCTCTCTCTCTTTCTCTCTTTTTCTCTTTCTCTCTCTCTCTCTCTCTCTCTTCTCTCTCTCTTTCTCTCTCTCTTTCTCTCTCTCTTTCTCTCTCTCTTTCTCTCTCTCTTTCTCTCTCTTTCTCTTTCTCTCTCTCTTTC
>NC_074711.1:4755000-4835000 GCF_947242115.1 Biomphalaria glabrata | reverse complement strand
CCAGATGTTGGACATTTAAAGTATGTATTGTCTTAGAGGATAAAGGTACAATGCATTATCTGACTCTCAAAAGAGTATTAGGCTAAGACTGTATTCCTATCATCTAAACAACAATTTTCACGAATTTATCTTAACCTAAGTCTTTAAGTCATTCTCGAGTTTAAAAAAAAAATATTAAAAAAACACACAGACACAAAACAACAACATATAAATCATGAAAAATAATTGAAAAAAAAAAAAGAGTGGCAAGAAATGGCTTTCAGTAGTCTGGGAACAAAAAAGACCCAGACAAATTAATTTTTTTATGTTTTGAAGTTCCTAATTTAAACCAATGTTTTGTATTTTAGTTGAGTCGCAAGCAAAACACTTTAAAGAATGTCATTCAGTATTTTTTGAGAGTTCATCAGTCAATGTTACAGTTAAATTTTAATAGTCCGACACTTCATAAGCCGACGCAGTAGTCCGACGCTTCGACGATGTAGGCATGAGCTGCACATCCCTGTTGTGACGTCATCTTTCCATCTGCTTTTCGCAATGTCTTTAGTGATATGTTCTTCAATGGTGTTTCTGTGATTACAAAATGACATTACACCTTTCGAGTCTTTAGTGTTAAAAGTTTTCTTAAGCCTGTAGGATAGCCATGACCGGATTTACCAATAGGCACAACATTGTTGCCTTATCTTACTCTAAAGGAACATCCGAAACTTGTAAAACATTATACATGTTTGGGGCACCCGAAGAAGTATTTATCACTTGTGCATATGCGGCTTATCTTTCTTAAAAAGTTGCATAAGGGACTTATATCTGAAATAGCTTTCGATTCTAAATACGGTACTGATGATTGTAAATAAAATTGACAAATGTAAACAAAAAATAAAAAATTTCCGCTAATATTTTTTTTTTCGATTTATATCATGGGGTGACAAAACATTTTGTTAAAAAAGGATTAAAAATAATACAAAGTGAAAAACCTTAATTTCGAGCGATTAGCCCCAAGTTGAGAAATCACGTAAAGATGGTCTCGCGCTAGCGAAGGTTGGTTAGGGAATTTTTTTTTAAAGAGGCAAAGTGTACGTATCTTTCGTGAGGAGAGAAATTCTCTGCCGACCAAACGGAAATCTCAAACTTTATCAAAAACATTTAAACGACTGAACAATGACTTACGCCTGAACAAGTGGACAACACCGACGAAACCGGCTTAAACTGGCCGCAACTTCAAACACCAACTTTTGCACCGAGAGATAATTTTTGGTAATAATACTTTTTGGTCAAACCGACACCCACCCCACCTGTCCCGTAACCGTCAGACTGTCAAGAAAGACAACTGTTGGTTACGACAGAATGTAGAACGTAGAATATTGTTATAACCCTGCTCCCGCGCCGACACTGATGGTGCGCACCAGCACACCGTTCAACACGGGGAACAGACGACATTTTGATTCTAGAGGAAGGACTGTTTTAGATCCGGCGGAAGTGATCTGCAGGTTATGGGAGTCTGAACTCTCTGGGGCTAAGAGCCGTCCTTCGTGCTACCAGTGAACTGTATTGAGGACCTGGAGCGACACTGGGAAGTGTGTCGGTGGTCTGTACTAATGTTTAGGTAGAAAAGGACTTATAGAACTTAAGACTCCCTGTGACTTGATAGCTGAAGTCCATGTCTCACTGTGTATGTTAGAACTGTAAATAAATACACCGTCTATTATTACCTCCTTTCGATGAGAGATTGTCTTAGATTTACTACAATTTCAAAATTGTTTACGTATAAAAATATACTTGACGGTTTATTTCTATGTCATGCAGATGACAGCAAATCACAGGCTCGGGCTGAATTGATTTTTTTGACGTAATTAGATAATTCTTCACTAGTATCTCGTTACTATGGTAACCTATCCGTTTCCCACGGCCATGTTTTTTTTTTTTGTTTTTTTATCAGCGCATACCATTTGTTTTGTCACTCCTGCTAATTATCAACCAGGAGAATTGCTTCTGAGGATCTGCACGCATGCGGCCGACCCCCCCCCCCACCCCCCAGAGCTGTTCTTGGTTTGCGCAAATGAAAGGCGCCCCGCGAGATCTGAAGACTGGTGTTATTTTCTTAATGAAGGACCCACGTGACCCCGACCGTTGGGTCAACAATGTGTTTGTGGACTCACGTACAGTCTATAGATATAAGATGTTCCGAGATTAAAGGCAACAGGCGGTAAATCGTTAACGCTTGTGTATAGTAGAGGAATGGCCTGCCTGGTCGTGCGGTTTGCGCGCTAAACTGTCGTTCGGATTTGTCGACGGTCTAGGGTTCAAACCCTGCCCGCTCCCATCCCCCCGTCGTCCTGAGGAAGGTTTGGACTAGGAAGTAAACTATCTTCAACTCTGAAGGAACATCCGAAACATGTAAAAAAATTTTTACAAATTGGGTAGATCTACGTTTTTCTGTGGTCAAGAACTACACAGCTTAGTGAACTAAGACCCTCGTTAACCGTAGGCCAATGAAACAAATAACCTTTACACAACGGTTCTCAACCTATTAAGCTCGGCGACCCCTTTTTACAATCCCCCACTTTGACGCGATCCCCTCCACACACACACACATACAGCAATAGAAGAATAGACAATAACAATCCATATTTTCCATGGGCTTAGGCGACCCCTGGCAAATGGTCAATCGACCCCCCAAGGGGGTCGAGACCCACAGGTTGAGAACCCCTGCTTTCCATCATCTGCCCTAATGACCACAAGGTCTGAAAAGGGAACTTTACTTATATTTCTGTGGTTTTTATGTGTACGCCATGTGTTTTGGTACGTATATAAAGCTGCCTGGTCGTGTCATTTAAGATAAGGGCTGTCGTTTCGGTGGTCCCGAGTTCGAGTCACGCACGCCGCGCGGGAGGTTTGGACTAGAACAATCTTCCCCCCAAACTGTGATCTGCGGGACGTTATAAGTGTTCCAAGAACTACCGGAATAATTAACTAGAGTAGGTAACCACGTGAATTAATCTCTCTAAAAAAAAATAAGCAAAGTGTTTCGCTAAATACTCAGAATGTGTGAAGTGCTCCGTGAAGGGGAAGGTTTGGGAAACACTGGACTAGAAAGTGAACATCTTCAAATGTGAAGGAAATATATATATATATAAAAAAAAATTTTAATGGCGTTGTACTTTGACTATAATTCTGTGGCGATGCAACCATATCGGAATTCATTGCGCCCCTGGCCAGGACTAATAGGTGCCTTAAGTAACCATTGAACGATTGTCATGTATAACTTTTAAGAAGACTTCTAAGCATGAGTGCTGTAACACTATTATTTGTAAAAAGTTATTATTAAGTTGAAAGTTAGGAGATTATAACTTGTTATAGAAAGTGTATACATTGAAATGGTACAAACAGGTCGACTTTTTTTTTTTTTTTACATCATACTGGGCTTTCTAGTTTCTTGATGGCACCATCAGGTCCACGGTTACCTTGCTTACCTAGCTAAGCCACTGCTGTAATCAAACGTATCCTTGGCTACTGCGGGCTGTGGTCACAGGTGCTGTCTCCTGGTCTCGGTCTAGTATAGTAACGCAAGCTTTGTGTTTGGGCCAATTGACGCGATGAATTGATCGGGTTGGGAGGGAAATGAGATTTAGGGAGAACGTTAATGTTTTCTTATATTCTTTTATCCACCGGAAGTCAGTCAATTATCCACCGGAAGTCACTCAATAATCCACCGGAAGTCACTCAATAATCCACCGAAAGTCACTCACTTTTCCACAAAAAGTCACTCAATTATCCACCGGAAGTCACTCTATTATCCACCGAAAGTCACTCAATTATCCACCGGAAGTCACTCAAGTTGATGTTTCCTAAATTCTTGAACTTTAAAAAAAACATTTCTTTCAACAGTTTCATACTGTATTCTTCAATGCACGACGCTCTGTGCTTTCATCTTCATTTCTTTGGTCGTCTGCTTCTGAAAAAGAAGAATATCCACGCGAGTGATCTTCTCATAGTTTAATTTTACTTTTCGTCTTGATTCAATTATATTTGGGTTTCTATATTTAAACATCATGATCATGTAGACAGACAGCTCATGACTTCATTAGAATTTAGTTCATGAGATAATTAGCTTCGAAAATGTGGTCACGTTTCCGCCCTCCCCCCCCCCCCTTGCGTGCGTGTGTGTGTGAATGACTGCGCTGTCAATGTCTGCATGTAAGTGAGTTTGTGTGTGTCTGTGTGTAAGTTGTTGTTTTTTCCTAACGTGTGTGTGTCTGAGATTGTGAGAGTATAGTTGTGAGTGTTTATGCGTGTATTTGTATAGTGTAACTTCCAAATTTGGGGGTCAATTTAAATAAACCTTTTGCTGAATGGGAACAAGAGTGGAGCGAAAAAATTGGGATCTCTAGAGCCCTTTAGCCACGCCCTCAAGCCTTCTTTTGTTTCATACATCTGAAAAAAAAACTACTTTGTAAAGAGATTGGCATGAGTTGGACCACTGATTTGCAGCGACCACTGTTTTGGTGAGACCACTGTTTTGGTAAGACCACTGATTTGGTGAGACCACTGATTTGGTGAGACCACTGTTTTGGTAAGACCACTGATTTGGTGAGACCACTGTTTCGGTGAGACCACTGATTTGGTGAGACCACTGATTTGGTGAGACCACTGATTTGGTGAGACTACTGATTTGGTGAGACCACTGTTTCGTTAAGGTAACTGTTTTGGTGAGACCACTGATTTGGTGAGACCTCTGTTTCGGTAAGATAACTGATTTGGTGAGACCACTGTTTCGTTAAGGTAACTGTTTTGGTGAGACCACTGATTTGGTGAGACCACTGATTTGGTGAGACCTCTGTTTCGGTAAGATAACTGATTTGGTGAGACCACTGATTTGGTGAGACCACTGATTTGGTGAGAACAATGTTTCGGTAAGACCACTGTTTTGTTGAGACCACTGATTTGGTGAGACCACCGTTTCGGTAAGATAACTGTTTTGGTGAGACCACTGATTTGGTGAGACCACTGTTTCGGTAAGATAACTGCTTTGGTGAGACCACTGATTTGGTGAGACCACTAATTTGGTGAGACCACTGTTTGTTTGTTTGTTTGTAAAATGTTTTACATGTTTCGGATGTTCCTTCAGAGTTGAAGATAATTTACTTCCTAGTCCAAACCTCCCGCAGGACGACGGGGGATGGGAGCGGGCAGGATTTGAACCCTCGATCATCGATAAATCCGAACGACAGTCCAGCGAGCAAACCTCACGACCAGGCAGCCATCCACTGTTTCGGTAAGATAACTGCTTTGGTGAGACCACTGATTTGGTGAGACCACTCATTTGGTGAGCCCACTGTTTCGGTAAGACCACTGTTTTGTTGAGACCACTGTTTGGTAAGACTTTTGTTTTGGTGAGACCACTGTTTGGTAAGACTTTTGTTTTGGTGAGACCACTGTTTGGTAAGACATTTGTTTTGGTGAGACCACTGATTTGGTGAGACCACTGATTTGGTGAGACCACTCATTTGGTGAGCCCACTGTTTTGGTAAGACCACTGTTTTGTTGAGACCACTGTTTGGTAAGACTTTTGTTTTGGTGAGACCACTGTTTGTTAAGACATTTGTTTTGGTGATACCACTGTTTGGTAAGACTTTTGTTTTGGTGAGACCACTGTTTGGTAAGACATTTGTTTTGGTGAGACCACTGTTTGGTAAGACTTTTGTTTTGGTGAGACCACTGTTTGGTAAGACATTTGTTTTAGTGAGACCACTGTTTGGTAAGACATTTGTTTTGGTGAGACCACTGATTTGGTGAGACCACTGATTTGGTGAGACCACTCATTTGGTGAGCCCACTGTTTTGGTAAGACCACTGTTTTGTTGAGACCACTGATTTGGTGAGACCACTTATTTGGTAAGATAACTGTTTTGGTGAGACCACTGTTTTGGTGAGACCACTGTTTTGGTGAGACCACTGTTTGGTAAGACTTTTGTTTTGGTGAGACCACTGTTTTGGTGAGACCACTGTTTTGGTAAGACTTTTGTTTTGGTGAGACCACTGTTTTGGTGAGACCACTGTTTGGTAAGACTTTTGTTTTGGTGAGACCACTGTTTGGTAAGACATTTGTTTTAGTGAGACCACTGTTTGGTAAGACATTTGTTTTGGTAAGAACACTGTTTGGTAAGACTTTTGTTTTAATGAGACCACTGTTTTGGTAAGACATTTGTTTTAGTGAGACCACTGTTTGGTAAGACTTTTGTTTTGGTGAGACCACTGTTTGGTAAGACATTTGTTTTAGTGAGACCACTGTTTGGTAAGACTTTTGTTTTGGTGAGACCACTGTTTGGTAAGACATTTGTTTTAGTGAGACCACTGTTTTGGTGAGACATTTGTTTTGGTGAGACTTTTGTTTTGGTGAGACCACTGTTTTGGTAAGACATTTGTTTTAGTGAGACCACTGTTTTGGTGAGACATTTGTTTTGGTAAGACATTTGTTTTGGAGAGACCACTGTAAATTATACAGTTGTTATTACAATTAACAAAGTACTACACAACTGGAATTCCTCTTATCCATTGGTTGTAACTTATCGTCTGCACACTAGCTTCAGAAACGTGAAAGAATACTATAATGAAATAAAGACGCTCTTTTAAATAAGATATTCATAAAAGTTTCACGTAGATCTATGTCTACCAAAAATAAACCCAACTAAGAAAGATATTTTTACCATTTTGTCAATTTTTTTTTTGTAATAAACAAACATAGCAGTATCACTATAATGATCAAGTCATCTATCAGGCCTACGCATTCAATCTATGAAGTCTGACTTCTATTATTTTTATTGAATAAGTTAGTCTCCGAGTGTCTTTATTTTGTCAGACCACAAGAACCACATTTTGAAAAGCTAAAGTACCATCAGCCATGAAACTTGTTTATCTTTACAAAATAAGCCCCGAACTAAAAACACGGACTGGATATATCGACTGTTTACACTGAAACAAAAAAAAAAAAGCTCTAGCCTATATAAAACTTTGACGTCTGCTACCAAAACAGAAGAGCTCCCAAGACAAGCAGCGCCCTCTACTTGCTGAGACACTTGACCTTTTTAAAACACAGTAAGTCAATATGCTATAAACTCATAAAAATAACTCAACTATTTGCAGTGCTCTTAAGTTAAATGGTTTGGCCATCTCTTAGTCAGTGTAATTAAAATCAAATGCAAACTTCTGCTTTCTGAAGCTCAGGTAAGTAGTTACACATAAAAATGTTGTCGCGTTAATAAAGTGAACTTTGTCCTTTCTTATTGAGCATTTTAGAACTCAAATATTGAAGTAGATTATATGAGTTATTATACGATACTTTCTCAGTGAGAATATTGTACGAACAAGATTAGCGTAAACAGCTTGTTTAGAGGCAGACAACGACAGTGAAATAGGGGCAGGGAATGATGCTGAAATAGAGGCTGAGATGAAATAGAGGCTGAGCTGAAATAGAGGCTGAGCTGAAATAGAGGCTGAGCTGAAATAGAGGCTGAGCTGAAATAGAGGCTGAACTGAAAGAGAGGCTGAGCTGAAATAGAGTCTGAGCTGAAAGAAAGGCTGAGCTGAAATAGAGGCTGAGCTGAAAGAGAGGCAGAAAATGCCAGTGAAACAGAGGCCGACGTGAAACAGAGGCAGCGATTGAGGTCATACATAAACAGAATGAGATTAAACAGATGCAGAGAATGAGTTGAAACAGAGGCAGAGAATGAGTTTAAACAGATGCAGAGAATGAGTTTAAACAGAGGATGAGAATGAGTTTAAACAGAGAATGAGTTTAAACAGAGGATGAGAATGAGTTTAAACAGATGCAGAGAATGAGTTTAAACAGAGGCAGAGAATGAGTTTAAACATATGCAGAGAATGAGTTTAAACAGAGGATGAGAATGAGTTTAAACAGAGGATGAGAATGAGTTTAAACAGATTCAGAGAATGAGTTTAAACAGAGGATGAGAATGTTTAAACAGATGCAGAGAATGAGTTTAAACAGAGGATGAGAATGAGTTTAAACAGATGCAGAGAATGAGTTGAAACAGAGGCAGAGAACGAGTTGAAACAGAGAATAGAGAATGAGTTGAAACAGAGGCAGAGAACGAGTTGAAACAGAGAATAGAGAATGAGTTGAAACAGAGGCAGAGAACGAGTTGAAACAGAGGCAGAGAACGAGTTGAAACAGAGGCAGAGAACGAGTTGAAACAGAGGCAGATAACGAGTTGAAACAGAGGCAGAGAACGAGTTGAAACAGAGAATAGAGAATGAGTTGAAACAGAGGCAGAGAACGAGTTGAAACAGAGGCAGAGAACGAGTTGAAACAGAGGCAGAGAATGAGTTGAAACAGAGGCAGAGAATGAGTTGAAACAGAGGCAGAGAACGAGTTGAAACAGAGGCAGAGAATGAGTTAAAACAGAGGCAGAGAATTAGTTGAAATAGAGGCAGAGAATGAGTTGAAACAGAGGCAGAGAATGAGTTGAAACAGAGGCAGAGAACGAGTTGAAACAGAGACAGAACGAGTTGAAATAGAGGCAGAGAACGAGTTGAAACAGAGGCAGAGAATGAGTTGAAACAGAGGCAGAGAATGAGTTGAAACAGAGGCAGAGATGGAGTTTAAACAGAGGCAGAAAATGAGCTGAAACAGAGGCAGAGAATGAGTTAAAACAGAGGCAGAGAATGAGTTAAAACAGAGGCAGAGAATGAGTTAAAACAGAGGCAGAGAATGAGTTGAAACAGAGGCAGAGAATAAATTGAAACAGATACAGAGCATGTATAAATATCTTTACAATTTCAATGTTTCCATTCATTGAGAAATAGATCCGTATAAAACATATTGGGCGTAGCCGGTAGTTAAGTTTTGCCAACAGTATTCAATTGAACCTTCTAGAGATCACAGTTACATTTATGCGGGACCTGGCATCATATATCAATAATATTCTGGGGTGCTACAGTTTATGAGGGCGCTGGGGGGTGCTTCCACTTAAAGGACTCTTATAATTTCCAGTGTTTTGCGTTGTGAGGTTCGCGTTCTGGAAAGGAAACGCGGCGGAACTGCTGGAGGTACTCGAAATATTTTTTTTTGCGCACAATGCTTGAAAAAAAAAAAAAGAACAATTAGCTTATGTGTTATACATGAATATGAATACTCTGCATAGTTCCTAATTGCTGGCTATTATCACCCGAATTTGTATAATATAACATATTAGAGAGATACTATATTTCCGTATAATATAATAATAGATAGTAATAATAATTAATAATAATAAACTATTTCCTTATCCACCTTTTTTTTTTTTATTTTAATTACTTCCACGATCTTATAGTTCTATTATTTACGATCAACAATGGTCTCTTCGTAAAAAGTTTGTAAAAATATTTTAAAGAAAATATCATGCTACTATTGTAGATTTTAGACAAAATTAATCATAAAAGAAACACGTCGTCTGCTTCTGTGTAAATTAACCTAAATTACAACCAAGCCAGACTGTACTTTCTAGTGCAAATGTCTGCCAGCAAACATACCAAAATATTCCAGACAAAAGAAAGAAAAAAAAATTCTTAGAATTGTTAATACCATTTTTTTTTTTAAATTGTAACATGTAGTATTTTTTTATTCTTATTTTGGCATTCAGAGACATAAAACCCTGGCCAGTAGTTCCTATTGTAATGCCGCGCATGAAAAAAAAAATGGCTGCCATCATTCAATTTCGATTGACAACAATTCACTGAGCAGTGAATAGATTCCTGGTGTGTGGACTTCTGGTCGTATTGCATGCCAGATGTAAGCAATGTGTCAAGCCTTGAGTTGCCAGCTTGACTTCTCAGTGGAGTGCAATTCACTTCTGCCACCGTGTCTTTTTTTTTGTTTATGTATTCGACATGTTACGTACCAGTGAGATAATTAATTCTTTTCCAGATGGTCTTGTATGAAGTATTTTTATGGGCTTGGGTGATTAGCTATTGGCACGGAGATTGTAATCCTCCTTGACATTCGGTTAACTTTTATGACTGAGAATTCTTTTTTTTTTTTTAATTATGTAACTAAACATGCGCGTAAGAGTCTCTCACAAACTCAAAAAATTACAAACACACATACACATGTACAAGAATAGATCACACGCACATACGCTGTTAGACATTCCCATCATTTCAAAAGATTTTATTCGCTGGTGTTTTGACATGTCGATGTAGGCCAATTTTAGTCGTAGGTGGGAGCTTTGTCTTGTACTGATCGAAATGCGTTCACCCAGAGTTGTGGGGGTTCTCACATATTTTGGGGAGTGTGGAGGATGCAGTAAAGTGTATGCGTGTGTGGGAAGGGGGTCATAGGTCTAAACCTAAAAACTGGTCAGACCTGCTTGTCTTGTAACAGGCGTTCGCTCAAGATTATATGACCTCAGACGACACCATTCGTAATAGAAGGTCTCAACGCTGACTTACAACGTCACAACCTGTGGGCTATTTAGACAAATAGCTCGTCGCCACGTCATTGGTCTTTACGACGCGGCAACGAGATATTGGAGGCGCGGTGGCTGAGTGGTTAGGCGCTTGGCTTCCGCACCTGGTGTCCTGGGATCGAATCTCCTTGAAGGCTGGTATTTTGAATTTTGGTATTTTTTAGAGCGACCCTGAGTGCAACCAATTATGGATACCTGACTAAAGTTGGGGAAAGTATAGGCGGTTGGTCGCTGTGCTGGCCACATGACACCCTGCTTGTTAACCGTTGGCCACAGAAACATATACCTTAACATCATCTGTCAGGCCTGGACAGCCTCCACCACGGGGAAGTGCGGTCGGGGCGCCTCATGCGCTCCCAGACTCCACGGGCTGTTTGGGACTTGTCCCAGCACTCAAACCACTTTTCCATTTGTTTTTTTTAATTATAGCCAGGGCATGATGAAAACAGGCTTTCAATAACAAAAGTACGATTTGCTGTCATTTTTATTTTGTGCTAAACTTAAATTTATTGAATTATTTTGTATGCTCTTGCTGTTTTAGTGAGAGGCGATCGAATCTTGGTTTGAATATCAGCTTGGAACATCTACGCTCGCTCGACAGGCGCTCAGATCCTGACGATAGCGGAGAATCACTAGAGTTACGGCCCTTGGAGCGTCATCTCGCGTAAGACTTTTGTGTTCAGGCTAAATCTATTACACCAGCAGAAGATTAGGGCAGTGGCGTTTTTTTTTTTCCCATTACAATATATTTTTTAAATTTTTTATGTCAAAGCTGTTAATAAATCAAACATTTAATGGCAAATAGTCGCTTATGGTGAAAAGGTTCTTTCAGCTCATTGTTAATCGTACAACAGATCAAAGATTTTATTTTCCGATAATTAGATCAATGACTTCCGATCGAAGCACTTAGTGGTCTCCCTTGTTAAATAATTTCTTTGATTAATTTATTTTTAATTCTTGATTTTAATTGTAGTCAAATACGTAGATACTCGATCTGTAAACATTAACAAAGACTCGTTTGTAGAAATAATGCAATTATCTATCCTTCACCATAGTCTATCCCGAAGTCTGTTGAACTGCTGGGACACCAATGAGGATCTGCAGACCGTCTTTCTCCATCCCAGTCTGTGTTTTTCCTTGGATAGAATCTCTTTCTTTTATGTTGTCTTCTCAACGCTTTCTCTGTCTGCCTCTTCTTCTGTTTCCTGGTGTTGTTCCCCGAAGGAATGTCTTTGCGAGCCAGGAAGACCTTGAGACATATTAATAAAGTGTTACGTTTGTTCACTATGGTCGGCAGTTTATTGTTAGACCTAGCTGCCATTGTGACACTGTTTCGAATCTCCTCATTACTGACTCCGTCTTGGTAAGGGACACCTAGTATCCTTTTATAAATATAGATAAATCAAATCATTTTTGTTATTATTTAATGAAAGATAATATACAAGTCAATTCGCTATCAGCATACAGCGTCATAACAGAATTAACAGAAAAAAATTATTCACATTTTAAAAGCTTATGTCCCTTGGAGAGGAGTTAGAGCGGGCAGGGAAAGCGGAAACGACCTTCGCTAGACTCAGATCATGTGCAAGTGAGAGTGTGCAACACTGAGATCCTGGCGCGAACGGGTCTTCCCAGCATCTTCACCATCTCCACACAGAGCCGTCTGCTTGGTCATGCCCGGAAGGAACATTTAAAACATGTAAAAAAAAAATGACATACATTTTTGTTTATTAATGATTTTAAAAGAAGAACACACGACGTAGAAATAGCAACTATTTTGTGTCGTTGTCCAATTTTTATCGTCTAAACAAATTATTAGAATTTTAATTGAGTTGAACATAAATTATGTAAGCAGCACTTGTGTGATATTGATTTTTTTTTCTCTTTTGAAGAGTCGTTCTGACGTTCTGAGTTTGACCATTTGATCTAAATAGTCTATTCAAATCTGAATGGTATACTGAGAAACCATAATTGACAAACTAGTAATCAATTTATAATGTAGAACACTATTAACTCTTTGTCTCCTATCTGACGATACCAGAGCTGATTCCACCAGAATGTGGTAAATAATTACGGAGAGAAAGAGTTAAGTCACTATTAAGTCAAAACAAAAAAACGCTTCGGAAAACGGAGGTTCAATTATAGAAATTAAAAGCCCACAATTTCTGGAACATTCACAGTGGGGAGGAGAGAGAGAGAGGTATACTCTTATTTGTGTTCACTTTCTCTCCCTCACAGGAATAGACCTCTCCCGACATCATCTTATCTGAACATTTAGTCTTTCAGAGTGAACAATTTCTCACACGCGAATGTGAATTTTGCAAACGTTGTTTTCTGAACGTCAGCGGGGATACGTCACGGGAAGCTTGATTTGTTTTGAACACCAGCGCCACCTTATATTGACGAGATAACTCTTGTCAGAATCAGCAGACGAGAGGAAAAGGCGGGCTGGGAGAAGAGCTTCACTTAGTTGGACTCGACAAACACGCAACATAAAAACAAAATAAAAAACAAAACAAGTGGCCTTGAAAATTGCTTCTTGGTAGAACATTTGGTTGTTTTATATTTTGGAGATTCATTATTACAAGAAGTTAAATAAAGACAAGAAAATTTAACAAAAAAAAATAATAATAATAATCTTCTATCGAGTGAAATTGCATCGATAATCTTGAATTAATCTTGAATTTAATTTTTAATAGATATAGACTGACAATAATTTATATGTTTGAATGGAAATATTTGTATTAAGTGTTTTTGTTTAGCCATCGTAGTATGTTGAGCTCGCTAAGGTCCTATAACTTATGTGGACCAGTTGGGGGTGGAATGGGAGTATCTTGGAGAAGGTTTCCGTGCTGCCTTTTCAAAATCTTAAATTCGAACTCGAGGTCTCGAGCCTCCATGTGGAGGTCCGACGCCTAGCCAATGAACTATTGAAGCAATTAGAAAAATAGAAGGTTTTATAGTCTATTGTTAGTTTACAAGTTTTAGCGAAAGACCTAACAATACTTAACTTAGCTTAGTAGATCCTGTAAATCCAATAAAATTAACTTATTTCAACTAAGTAATAAAAATTTGTTGTTTTGTTTTGTTCATGTGTAGTAATCGACATTATTATTATTATAGCTTTTATATAGCGCTACTTTCATGCTTATAGCATGCTCAGAGCGCTTTTGGTCCAATCTCATTTGTGGACCAGTGGGAGGGATGGGGTATCTAGGAGTTGGTTTTCCGTGCTGCCTTTAGGCGCTCAGTAAACACAACTCTGCCCGAGTCGGGTGTCGAACATCGAGCCCCCTTCTAGGTAGCCAAGCGCACTTGGCCTCTCGACCTAGCTTCCCACATTGAATAATTGTGCAAAGTTTCAACTTGATCCGAGAATGGGAAGTGGGAGAAATAACTTGTGACTTGGCCCTGAGTCAGGTAAAAAAATACTTCCCCCCAAGATGTTTCTTATTCCATAAATCAAATAGGATTTACATTTCTGCCGACCACATAGTTACACTATCAGTCTGGTAAATCTAAATATATATGCTACATTGTCAGAATCGTAATTCTAAAAGTGTTATAAACAAATTTAATTTCATTATGGTGTGCCTTGCTAGTATTATGTAAATAATATACTAGTCGATGAATTTAATTGTATAAGTCACAAAGGCTTGTGTATACAATAAAACTTAAGGTTTATTAGACTGAGCTGTGTTTAATATACTAATCAATTCATTCCAGTATTTAACATAATCAGAAGACTCCATTCACTTTTCATGATGGTTCTTTGTAGTAGACAATAAAACTCAACATTAATGAAGCTGGGGTTTGTTCAACAAATTTAAATTTCCCTGAGGAAATAGACGTCCAAATATAAAAAACATAGCAAAACATGAAAATATAAACTTTTTTTTTAATACTAACATTTCGAAACTTCAAGCAAATCATCGTCCAACATTGCAGACTGAATGTACAAACAAAATCAAGCAGCATTCGTTTAAGCCTGGTTTGAAATTATCGTTCTTGAAGACATCGTCAAAATCGGTTTCCGATTCATTAGCTTGTATGATTGTAAAACTTGAGCAAAATGTTTTTCAAACACTCCTTCGCTCACATTATGTGCTTAAATCCCTGGCAGACTTGTGGTAGATAAATCCTATGAAATTAAAAAATAGTTTATGTTCAAAAGGGAAATAAATCAATAGTTGGAAAGTAATAATTTAATCCTTGCGTTGGAATGTCACTGGACCGACATCTGTTGACAACTCAATGACTTCTTAAAAGCCTGGATACCATATACTTCAATATAGTCATTACAAAATCTAGGTCAGCAATACTTTTCTTGTTTATTGCACTGCACCAGGGGGGAAGCTGTGAACTCTCGCCTCGATTGTCCCAGGTTCGAACCCTGAACGTCGCAACCCCCCCCCTACACACACATAGAAGGATTCAAATTCTGAAAGAACATCCGGAACAGTAAAGCGAAACGAAACACGGCTTCATTCGTAAAAGTAGACATGTAGTTGTTTTTAATTAATCGTAGTATACTCCATATCTATTGTCCTTCTTTATTTTAGAAACTGACGCTCTATTTTGTCTTTGAAACATTTCCGAGGAAACCTCTGTTGCTTCGTCTTCATTAAAGCTCACATGTGGCATACAGTCAAAGTCCTTTCCAAAAACAGCCAGTGATGAGAACTGTCCCGGCGGGCAACGGTTTTGTATTGCGTTGATGTCGCAAAATATTCTTCTTATCTTATAAATTACAGACGATTCTTCTTGACAGAGGATACTTACGTCCTACGTTAATCCACGTGTTAGTCCCAGACGTTAACAATAGACTTTAACTCTGTTAACTCTTTCTCTCCTAATCGACGATATCATCGTTGATTTTGACCTCATTAAATTGAAACTTTGACTTTGAATTATATAAAAAGAGCATGCATTTCCCTTTAATTCTATACCAAATACAACAGTTTCTGATAACAAACAACAAAGCTATTGACGCCCAATCATAACAAGGGTTGTGAAATAGTAAATGAGCAAAATGAAGAATTCCTTCAAAACGTGGAAAAATAATTACGGAGAGAAAGAGTTAAGTCGTTGGTTTTCATGGCTGATAGAGGCCCATAAATGACTGATGCAGCCGGGTCTATGTAGTCACAAGTCAAATAGATGCTCTCTTCCCTTATGTTCTGATTCAAAGACAACGCTTTATATCTAAAAAAAAAATACTTTTTTTAAAGGTTATTATTATCAACCTTACCTATTCCAAATCTTTTTAAAAAAAACATTGTATAAACCATGAGAAGTAAATAGTAGAATCAAACCACAAATAGCCAAATAGGCATACTTTTGATGTTGTTTTTTTTTTCTGAAAGTTTGTTTCACTCGCTTTTTGTACCTGGCACATTGGCGCCATTTTTTGTTTCAAAACGGATCCGCTGACAGGCGGAAATGTTAACCAATGGCGTCATGCCGTCGCTAAGTGATAAACTATTCTAAAAAGTGGGAGCACTCCCTACTCCTAGATTTATTTGCAAAAGTGGTTGTGAAACATGGCGGCACACACTTTAAACTTAAAAAGTGGCGCGATGAAATGAATGCTAAAAAATGTGATGTAGGGCTGAATCTATATGTATTGTAAACTGAAATGTACCAGTTGGCTTAAGGCCACAATGTCTATGAGATTTTGGTTAGATACTAAGGGATTATTTATTAGTTAATTCTTTGAAAAATAATTCGGATTTTTTTTTCTCTCATTTACAGCAGACGACTTTGATGTATTCGTTCGTTTAGTATTTTACCAGCAGACTCTCTCTGTAGGGAGGGACAACGAGACATTATGTTGATTGTCTGCTGTTTTTTTTTTATTTAAACCGATTTTACATTATAGAGAGCGTATAACAATACTAGATATTGTGATGATCAATGTTTGTTTGTTTTGTTTTGTTTCTTTAGCGGCCCCAAAAGGGGAAAAGACGCTATTAGTTTTGTGTGGTCTGTCTGTCCTTCCGTCCCGTTTAGATCTCGTAAACTAGTGAAAATCCGACATCATAATATTGTAGACCATTCAAAGTTCTGATGCTACGCCTACTTTTTGTTTTCTGAAAGCGAAAAATCTAATCTAGTTTTTAAAAAATACACCACTTTTACAAGTATTCACTATTAGTAGTTAAAACACTAACGGCTATTAAGTAAGGTAGATAACAGTGAACCATATTTTTAACACATTTTTGCCAATTTGTTTTTTTAGATTTTTTTTAAAATTTCTTTTACAATTGTAAAGCTAAGTTACATAAGTTCTGTCATACTAAATACTACATTTACAAAAAAATTTTTTACTTTTTTATAGAGAAAAATATATTTAGTATGCAAATAAGTGAAACATGATTTAAAACAACAATTAATTAGTAGTTTTTCATATTATTGCTTGAACTGCAGCCACAATCAGAAACCATGGAACACTAAACTAAAGAATTTTTGTTGTTGTTTTTTTTACGGAAATGTTTTCCTTTTGTCCTTTAGGCTTTGAATAACAGATTGACCCTTTACAAGGCAACATGGATTAGATAATCATAAATAAGACACCAGTTAGGCCAGGTTCACATCTAACTTCACATTCACTTTCACCTATCCCTCGGTCCGCTAGACCGTTGGGGCACCACACAAGATCTGTCAACCATCTTTCTCCATTCTTCTCTGTCATTTGCCTTTGATAGAATTACATTCTGATATTCTTTCTGAAAATATTGAAACCTGCCTTTTTACCTGCCTGGTTGGACCACTTCGGGGGCCGATTTCGAGTTTGTGATTCCACACAAACTGTCATTGTAACCTTGTTTTTTTTTTTGTTTTTTTTGGCGGGCCGTGGACGATATAAATTTCCCACTCTGGCCGCATGACTCCCAATGGAACTGATTGTCTGAGGCTTCATTATACACTGCCTACAGGAGTTTCAAGGGATCTGTTAGCACTGCGTCACACACCGGATATTGCCCGCAGGCCGTGGTTAGGGTATCACCGAGAACGATTCTTCCAAAGGTAATTCTGCTCAGTATGGGTGTAAAATGTCAAGTGTGTTACCTAAGAAATAAAGAAGTTGTGAAAGTTTACCTCAAGAGTATAAAGTCGATCCTTTGGTAAGGGAAGAAAGGCTGCTACCTGCTCGTAAGAGGGGGGGGGGAGGGATGATCAAAGACGATCTTTTTCGGTTGGCTCAAAGTAGAATGGAACAGCAGACATGCTTCCCCAACAGGACTTTAATAAAGACGTCCACGACCCCTCTACTCATACTGGCATGAAGGAGAATATAATTATCTTATCTTATGAAATACAGACGTTACTTCAAAAAAGATGATTACGTCCTTCGCGTGTTCCTAGGTCAATCTAGTCATGCATGTTAATTGATGACTTAAATGCTGCCAAGTCAATGGTTTTCCTGGCTAGCTCAGGCAACCCATTCCATGCTCTAATAGCACTAGGGAAGAAGGAGCTTTTGTACATATTTGACCTAGCATATGGGACGAGGAATATGCCTTTGTAATTATCGTTGTGTTTTTCAGAATATTTTATCAGGCTTGGTTTTTGTATTTGTATTTGTTACGCATCTCTCCTACTATCCAGGCTCTCTTCACACTGCACCACACGACACAGCAAACTTAAAGAACATCACAACTCAGGGCTCCAAAGTATCAGTCAGTTTAATTTCAAATACATCGCAATTGGCAACAACATTAACACTGTCTTTTACAAAAACCTAGTCTCTGCTCCGCCTGACTTCACACACCGTGCTGGTTCTCACCTCGTACTGGTCACATTGCGAGGTAACGTGAAGTGAAGTGATTCTGACACACTCGCTCTTATATAGTGTCTCTACTGGCCTACTCGAACCTTCTTGACCATTCCAGTTGATCACTTTCGCCGTGACTTGCGTGCGTAATATTTACGACACTGGTCCTTGCCGAACGGGCGTGTACTGTCACTGGTCTCGGTTGACCGCTCGTCCTGCGCTGGACTGTGGCGATTTGGGTAGGCTAAAAACACATATCACCACCCCCCATCTGTGTCACCACCAGGTTTACAACATTATGGTTCAGTGTTTTATGTATAATTGCTACTTCACTTTTAAGTCTGCTATCCTGAAGGCTTTCTAAATTTAATGATTTTGGAGGAAACATCCATATTCCCATCCTTTTAAATATTTTATTACGCACAGGGCCGGAGTTATGTGAAGGCCGGAATTATGTGAAGGCCGGGATTTTGTGAAGGCGGATTACGTGAAGGCCGGAATTATGTGAAGGCCGGGATGTTGTGGAGGCCCCTACAAGTTTTTGAAAGCTTCAATAAAAATCAAGTGACAGTTATTTCTAAAAGCATGCCATATTTTGGAAGAAAAAAAATGAAAGTATTTATAAATTTAATCTCATTTATTTTTTTTTTAAATATTTAATATGTATATTTTAAGTTTAAACATGTTTTTGAGTTTGTGGACAATAAGGCCCTGTGTTGATGCTCTGCCGTAAATCCGGAGCTGCATTTATTTATTAAAAGCACGATACAAGCGGACTCTTCAAAACCACGACTGAGCTACCAAATGCAAAATTTAAAATTTTCCATTTTAGAAAATGCGAAAGAACAATACAGAAAGAATTATAAATATATTGTGGAGGCCCTCCCCTCAATCCGGCCCTGAGTATGCCTATTATTATGCATGAAGGCCCTGTAAGGCCGGACCTCGTTACACAGGTACCTTACGTAACACACCTACCGAGGTTCATCACATGACCAGACGTGGGCGATGTTGTTTAGTCCACGTCTGCCAGCATAATGCTCTCCCTTTTATTAAAGTCATTAACGATACGCCTATAAATAGAGATACATGAAAGGGGCATTCACTTCAAAAATCTAATTTTCGTGTTTTTCCCCCCTGTAACAAGCCTTAATTCAGCCTTTTGATAAACAAGAATTTATTTTTTTATTTTTTTTTAGTTGATAGAAATCTTTTCATAAGCATAAAAAAAAAAAAAAGGTTCAAGGAAGACAAATTAACTAAATGTGTTTTCACAAAATTCAGCGGTGCCCAACTTTTTTTCATCCTTGGGCCATATAAATTTTCAGCATCCCCCCTCCTTTAAAATGATACACATATGACTGCAAAGTAAATACAAAAATACAAGAGAGCCTCTGCTTCTAACAAAACTTATATAAACTCACTCTATGTTTAAACATCATGCATCGAAAATTCCAGCGCTAAAAAGGCGGCGTTAATACGCCTTGCTAATGTCTTGAAAAAAAAAAGAAGACATTTTTGTTAATTATATAGAAACAAAACTAATCTACTGAAAGATCTTAAAATGTTGGGTAAAAAAAAAAAAAGAAGAAAAAAAAAACAACTAATTGTGGAAACATGATCGACGGTCCTGAACATTTATCCCGACAGAGATTCGTGGGTCATTGGTACTCAAAGCGACATTCTGGTGGGTTAGCTTGACCTAGACGATTGATAGGGGTGTCGCGAAGATAATTGTACTAGATCTACTACTGGAGCCGCAGAAGACAGATCAGATAGGTGCCGCTATGTAGTTAGCAGACCTAAGGAGAGGGGGGCTGGTGGTGTTACAATGTACTAGAATGGTGCCATGATCTAGCCGTTTAGCTGGGTAATGCTTCAGAATTTCAAAATATCGGGATCGTGAATTTGTTGAAACCTTGGAGCCTTGCCACCAAACTTTAAACTCTCACGCCTGTCAAATGCAAGAGTTTCTTTTATATGCTACTTTGAAGGCTCACGAAGCCTCACTATTCGTCCCCAAGTTTTCGAATTTTTTTTTTTAATTTTTGATTATTTGTATCTATAAGTGTAATAACCTTTATTGTGAAGCAGTCTGTCATTCGGTTATATGTTCTGATTTCATGTTCTTATTAAATTCTCCTGGTTTAATTGTTGCATTTCTAAATTTAATTGTTTTGCTACTAGTTCTAGACTGTATTCGTCGGAGCTTTTCATGGACATAATAACAAGATGTCTCCCATTTCCACTTTAAGATTTATGCAAAAATTTAAAAACCATATTCGATTTGTGAATTTGTTTCTTGATAAAGGTTTTAAAAATACAAGGAGCACTCTGTAACATTTGGTCTTTTTTTTTTTAAAATCTGGAATGAATGAATTTTGTGACTTGTATTTTTTCCCCTTCTTTCCATATATTTATCTTTATTAATATTTCCGACATCTTGTCCCCTTTGAAAACTTTAGCTTGAGAATCAATGTCAATGTCTTTTTCAAAATGCCGTGTGTCTAAAGCTCTATGAAGAAGCCCTATATATTTGAGTGTATCAATTTTTGTACTGTAGTAATGGTTTTCCATGTTTGTAATGGACAACTCTAGAACCTTCTTTTTAATGTGGTAGTAGATGACCATCTTTGTGCTGTAGTGCTGTGTTGTTATCTTTGTGCTGTACTGCTGTAGGATCATCTTTCTACTGTGATGATGTGGCCATCTTTGTACTTGAGTGATGTAGGGCCATCTTTGTTCTGTAGGGCCATGTTTGTTTTCATGCAGTGATATTTGGCCACATGAGTAACGTTTTCTTCTCAGACCTTTATCATCATATAAAATTTCATAATAAAAATTTTATAATAATAATGTTATTAACACCTTCTGAACTAAACCAATTAACCTGAAAGATAAATCTGTCTTTGCTCTAAATGTAGAAATTGTAATCTTAGTTTAAAAGAGCCGACAAATATCGAGTCTGTGACCTTTGCACTTTAGACACTTCTTTGACCTTCTCTGATAGAACCTTTGCCCCCATGCCAACAGAATGTCGGTACAAAAATGAAGTCGATGATGTGACATTCATACACACCACATTCTAGAAACTTCGAAATAGCCTTTATGACAGCTTCAATCCATCTCAATCTAAATAACTCCTTATCATAGTAAAGAGATGCCTGACATTTTGTTCTTCTATTGTACGCTTAATCTTCCTTTCTCTCTCTCTCTCTCTCTCTCTCTCTCTCTCCCTCTCTCTCTCTCTCCCTCTCCTTAAATTCACTTACTCACATTCTTTGAACTGAAAACTCAAGAAATCATTTTCCGGATAAATCTTAAAAAATAAAACACTTAACAAGTGATAAAATTATGAGAAATGTGCGGCTTCACCAGTGATTCCAAAAGTGGTCTATATACATCCCCCAGGGGTCTAGCAGGAATTCCAAAGGGTCTACGAGACAAAATAGTTTGGGAATCACTGGGCTACACCAACAAACTCTGTATAGCGTTGCGTCGTATGTTTCATTGATAGCCTATTCCCTGGTATGAACCATTGTATATAACTCGAGTCTAATAAATTGTGCATAAAATTTACATACTATTGGCATTCTTAGCCTTTTCTGTTAACTTTTAATTGCTATTTTACCAGAAAATAAACAATTAGTTTATATTTATTTATTTATAACATTTTTTTTTTTACAATTTGCAAATTTTTGTTGTATAAATTAAAAAAAACATATACACAGAAATATATTTTTCTTACTCTAATCTCCCTTACATTTATGTATTGTTTTAAAAGAGGTGAAAACTGCTTGCATAATTAGTTTTAAAATTAAACGGTTCGCTTTCGGGAAACAAGAAGTAGCGTTGCATCTAAATGTTGCAAGACACAAAATGTTGTGAAATCAGACTTCCCATAGCTCTTCCATAGACAGACGGACAGATAGACTACACAAAACTAATAGCGGCTTTCCCCCCTTACGGGGGTCGCTAATAAATCAGCAAGAGTCACGGAAAAACTCAGCATTATTAGTTAAACGTGAGTCTCTAACTCAACTTTGTTTAGCCCTCGTTCTTATTACCGTGAATCGAATCTTCAGAAAAAGCTCAATCTCAGAATCAAGTAATTAGAATAAATTGTTTATTTTTACATGATGTTGTTACATGAACTCAGGTTGTTATTTTTTCTATCTAGATGTCAGCACTATTTGGCCTGCTGCCTTTCTGAGTTGTGCACTGAAATGTTTTCAAAAGGTAAGCACACCATTCACATCATCAAAACGTCGCGCTGTAAAATAGGTAGATTTGCATCTGTGTTCTTGGCACTGTTGGTAGGAATTGAGCATTCCGCGTTGGCATACAAATGTCAAAAATCTGACTTCCAGTGTAGGTACAGTTTTATACACTAAATAAGCGAGAATACACGTACATACACACGCCTACACATAAGAGAATACACACACACACATATTTACAGATATCGTTTGCGAAGATAAGCAGACGATATTTGTAAACAAATCGAAGAGGGCGCCAAAATCAGATTTTGTCGTCAGAGTTAATGTGTAAAATGTAAAGGTCGGGAGTTTTTGAAAAAGACTCTAAAAAATTAGCTAAATCTTTTAATCAATTCCAATATTATAATAACTAGGAGACTTTAAACTACGTTCCAAACGAGGCTAAAAGATATATAAATGAGGTTATATTCAAAACGAGGCTAAATATACACAAATGAGGTTACATTCCAAACGAGGCCAAAGGATACACGAAGGAGGCTAGTAGGGCTATATTGCTACAGAAATAAATGTTTAAAAGACCAACCGCACACAGAGCGAGAGAGAAATAATTTCTGTCCATCTTCCCAGCGGCTATCTGAACGTAACCGGATGACCACTCGCTAACTCACCTCTCAGAGTTATTCATCTTTCAGTAGCTGACCAATTAGTGACCACTGGGCTGGAATCGTTCACGAGCGGGCGCTTTTTTTTGTGTGTGTGAGATTTAGTAACATGGGGGCTCGTCTTGTTTGCAATCTCTCCCTCAACCCATTAAGACATTTTTTTGAAGGCCCCTGGTGACTAGGTCCTTCTACGTGTCTGCTCTGAAATGAACGAAACGCATACATGTGTCTGAGACCGTGAAATTATTTCTTTGGTGTACGCTGGACATTGGTCAGTTTGTTTTTAGTTGTTAGAAACTATGATAATAAAAGTAAGGGTACCAATACTACCATCGTCCATCGAATCAGAAAAATGGAAGTCATTATTGGACTTGTAGAAAGTTCGCAAAGTCGTTCTATTGTAACAAGGTGAGAACTAAGCTGCTGTTGTTGTAGCCAGGGCCGGATCTGAGGGAAGGCAGGTGGGGCTACTGCCCAGGGAACTCCACGAGGGAGAGGCCTTCAAAAAGGAGACAAAATTGTGTCCGAATTTTGACAGGTCAGAAACTTTAGCTTTTTATTTTTAATAAATTGTCGCACTTTTACCGCCAACACTTTTAATCTTACGTCGACAGAGAGACTAAGAGAGACGGAGAGTCAGAGAGAGATCTAGAGACTGAGAAAGAGAGAGACACAGAGCTAGATACTAAAAGAAAGAAGTAGAGAGAGACAGATGTAATCGAAGGTTGCTCTGGCGGCAATTTTGAGAACCATTGAAGACAAGCATGTTAAATTATTGAGAGAGAGAGAGAGAGAGAGAGAGAATGAACGGGATGTATCACTTTTCTATGACTGTTTGTAAGAAGATTGATAGAACCACTCCAAAAGGTCGACTTATTAAAACGCGGGAAAAGAGAAAAAGTTCTGTGATTTGAGTCTAGGGGAGATAATTAACACTTTCGCATTTCAACCTTTACTTCTGAGTCCTAACTGACCACAGGGAAGATGGTCAAGAAATATAAAAAAAAAGTCTGTGCTTTTTTTTTTCCCTTAAATATTTCCCAGCAAGCAATCGATTGTCGTTTCAAGTTTTGACATTTTGGCAGACGACCGCTCACGGCAGCAGAAGTTAGATTTTTTTTTTTCCTCGGTGGAAATTTTTCTAAAGAAGCGGTATGGGGACGGGACGGTGTCGGAGTACTGTTTGCTGGTCCCCCGGGCGATCTGGTGGGCCACTTGGCGTATCTTTGAAATCACTAATGAGTAGGATATTTATAATGTCTCTTATTTATTAGCTCAGGGTCCATATTGGGGGGCATATTTCATCCTACAGTAATGATTAGGTGGCAAATAGAGAGAGAGAGAGAGAGGCAGGGAGAGAGAGAGAGAGAGATCTTAGGGTGTATGTCTATGTTATATTGTGTGTGTCTGATAGAGTGCATAGGCGGCGTTATTGTGGAGGCAACAAGAGCGCGTGATTGAGTAAGATACATTCGCCCGTAATTTTGGTAGCAAGATAAAAGCCAAGTAGATTGGTTTGAAGAGCCACTCGTTTTCTTAACGAGATAGATAGAGAGAGAGAGAAAGAGAGAGAGAGAGAGAGAGAGAGAGAGAGAGAGAGAGAGAGAGAGGGAGACCAAGAGAGTGAGAGTTGGAGACATAGCGAGAGACAAAATATTATATCCACGTAGATCAATCAAAAAACACTTAAAATAGCATAACACTGCGAGTGATCCTTTCCCATCTAAGAAACGGCGCAAAGAAAGAAACTGAACTTCAAATAACTATGTAGAGCAGTGTGTCCCAGACTTTTGACCTATGTGTACCCCTATTATAATTTTTGTATTACTGAGTACCCCTCACCCCCCCCCCCGCTTTAATTAACTAACAGAACATAATAAGTGGGTATTTAAAAAAAAAAACATAGTTAATAAGGTGCAACGTGATCGCCCTTCAAAAGTCTTCCCGTACTCCTGGGGGTACGCGTACTCCACTTTGGGAAACACTGATGTAGAGTATGAGAGAAAGAGAGAGAGAGAGAGCTACAGAGAAAGAGTGCACCTATTACATTATTACATATTACATTGCACATATTACATCTTCTTATATACTATTCTAGGCGCTGATGACTGATCATAAACTTACTCTCCCACATCTCGTGAAAGATTAAAAAAACAATATTTAACCTGTTATTACATACCCAAAGCCTAGAACAACTAAGGTATTTTCAAATCAAAATCGCAAACTTCAAATTTACCCAAAAAAAAACAACACATTTTATTTATTCGATATTTAGATGTACAATGTTTTTACAAGCCAACATTTTGATGCCTTAAGTACAAAACTATATTTCCTTAATCTTTAAGCACTTAATTGCACTATTTAGGTGTGTAACTTTCATTCCAGTTTATTTTTTTTTTACGGGGGCCGCTAAAAATTCCTAAAAATTGTAAAGTCTAAGTAAGTGCCTATTTTTTCGGGGGAAAAAAAAAGGGGGGGGGGGGATGATGCGATGATATTGTTATGCTGGCTGTTCCTTCTTAATATACGTGTTTTGTTGGGTGTGAGAGGCCTTTTATTTCAATGTAGTGTGTGTGTGTGTGTGCTGTGTGTGTATTGTGTGTGCGTGTGCTGTGTGTGTGGGGAGGGCGTAATAATGCAGGCGGACGAAAAAAAAAGTACAATTGAAACTAAAGTACATGGGCAATAAACTAAAGTGCATGGGCAATAAACGAAAGTGCATGGGCAATAAAGTAAAGTACATGGGCAATAAACTAAAGTGCATGGGCAATAAACTAAAGTACCTGGGCAATAAACTAAAGTACATGGGCAATAAACTAAAGTACATGGGCAATAAACGAAGTACATGGGCAATAAACTAAAGTACATGGGCAATAAACTAAAGTACCTGGGCAATAAACGAAGTACATGGGCAATAAACTAAAGTACTTATACAATAAACCAGTGGCGTAGCTAGAGTATATGATGCCTGGTGCGGTACCTCATCTTGATGCCCCCCCCCCCCCCAAAAAAAAAAAACAACAACTAATTAATAACATTGCAAAACCTGTTCAAAATAATATGTATTCATTAATCAAATATTGTTAATTCAAAAAAAATCACTTTTACATAAACATACTACAAATGAATTTTACGCGCTTTCTTGCTGGCAAAAGTATCAATAATTTTATCGAAATCCATTTTTTTCCACCAGCTCTTGTTCAAAGGACAAAATGGCCAAATTAGTGAGTCGTAAATTTGTCATCGTTGATCGCAAGTAATTCTTGATCAGTTTAAGTTTGGAAAAACTTCTCTCGCATATAGCGACGCTTACCACAATAGTAAAAAAATATGCGAATCATGATGACGATATTCGGGACTGAATCATCTAGCTATTTTTTTTATAAAATTCAAGAGCTCAACAGGTCTTTGTTTTGGAAATTCGGAGGCTTCTGATGAAACTGTGACAAACCGTTGAAGCCGCTTTCGCTCCAGCAGAAATTCGTTTTTATCAATGTCGCTAGGAGTACTATCGAGATTGATTTCGACCTGAGGATTTAATAGCTGGGAAGGCGACAAAAATTCATATCTATCTGATACATTATGAAGTTGCTCAAATCGGGTGATTATTTCTTGAACAATCCTGTCCAAGGTAGAATAAATTTCCCTTCGTAGCTCTTCTTTGTGTGTAAGTACAGAATAGTCAATTTTCTCACCAGGCATCTTTTTCTTCAGGCCAATACGTTTTTGAGGTTCTGTACTGATTCTCAGATATGAACACACGCTTTCGGCAAAGGTAATGCTGGCTTCAGCGATGTCCTCTCGATTACTACTTAAAAATGTCTCTAATGTTATTAGTTTGAGTGAGAAGTCTCGAATAGACAATCCTTGTTTTTGAAGGTAGACTTGCGCATCATTAATTTCAGTTAATACAGGAGCCTAAAATCCAAGATAGGTGAGAAAATTAAAAGACTGAACAGCAACCAATAATCCACCTGCTTAAGATCTAGTCGATGAATTTTCATCTCTGCTAGTTAATGTCTCCAGAGTTTGAGCAGGCAATGAATAGTGACTTCTAGAATACGTTTTTGGACACCGTAGTTTTGACCTTTCATGACCGCAGCATTATCATTGCCTTGACCCCTGCAGTCCATTATGTCTAAGCCATCCGAACGCAGTTTCTCTAGAATCATCTTAGCGATTCCAGCAGCATACATGTCCTTTGTGTCGATGAAGTCAATAAAAGACTCACGAACCTGCACCCCGTCATTATCCATGACAACGTACCGTAAAATTTGGGAAGTTTGATCCAGCTTTAAGATGTCAGGTGTACTGTAAAAAATAATAGAGAAATATTTGGCTTGTTTTACTTGCTGCATGATTTGTTTTTTTAGCGTGATCCCCCAATTTTGTAATAAATTCCATTTTGTATTTGTGGAGAATCAAGAGTGGATCGTACGTTGATAGTAATTTTACTAACTCTCCAGGTTTTCGTCTATTGTATAATCAAATCTTGGGCCTTGTTGTCAATACTGTTCCCTACTCTCAGGCAAACTTCAAGTTCCCTCCAAGCAAGCGATGACTGAATGTGAGCTCTGCTGGTCTCATGTTTTTCTACTTTCGGGGATAACCTCCACCACTCATTGAATCCATCTTTGGATTTAAATGAAGATGATGAAATCTTAACAAACGTGGCCCCTTTACATTTAAGGAGGGAGAGGGCGATACTTACGGCCTACGAGCGCTACAAAAGGGGCGACTCTAGGCTACCCACCAAAATCTTAGTGCAACAGTGGAGAGAGAGGAACCGCATCATACAAATGCGATCGTTCCTCCACATTGCGGCCAATTTGACAAAAATCAGCTGGGCTCTCCACTGATAGAATTCCTATTAGAAGAATTAATACTTGCCCTCCGTGGAGGAGATTTCCGGCCCCACAAAAAACATGTCCCTTATAGGACAAGAGGGACCCACCAAGACGCGATTAACACCTGCCATACTCCAAAACTTGGCATCAGCTACACTAAAGTCCTACCCATCCGATGCCATTTTCTGCTATACCGATGGGTCGGTAATGAGGGACCCCGATAGATCTGGGTATGGGGCCCTTATAGACTACACAGACCGGACAGAACCAGAGATGCCGATTTCTCCGTCTGAGCTTAAAAGGGTTTTGAGGCGCCAGCCAGACTAGTCTTGAGCACTGTTCACCATTTTGTTTACGTTACAGTATTACAATTACCTAGTTAGTTTAAAAAAAACTCGTAATAAAACAAAGGTTAGCTTATTTTAAAAAATTGACATTACAATAGAATTATTTCCAAAAGTAAACTATTAAGAATCATAAAGAAATGAATAAACTAAGACAATTGTTTAGAGCTAGAGTTTAGAAATATATTTGTAAACTTAATATTTAGATTAAACCAATGGACTAAACAATGAAGTAAAAAAGGTTGGCCTATCTTCTTCGTCTTCCTTATATTACAAAGCATCGATCAGTGTAGTAACAACATGTACCGTGTGTCCGAAATAAATCTAGTAAATTAGATTCAAACTGTTGTATAGCTTACATTGTATGGAAGAAATAGTCATGGAGATGAAACAAAATAACGACATGACTAGTTTATAAATCGTTAGTTCATGTTTAAAATACAGTAGTTTATGTTTGTTCGTGTCCATGCAATTAGTCGTTTTTACTGAAACGCTCAGGGAAATAGGAAATTAATACACACTGGGGGAATTTTGGTGCCCCTCTCCACTTGGTGCCCTGTGCGGCCCGCACCACCCGCACATTGGTAGCTACGCCACTGCAATAAACTAACAACCCGGTACAAAAAACTATATATTACATTACAATGACATGACTTGTAGTATCTCTAGATGTGTTAGTTAGTTTGTTTGTTTGTTTGTTTTACACGTTTTGAATGTTCCTTCAGATTTGAAGATTATTTTATCCTAGCCCAAACCTTTCGCAGGACGACGGGAAATGGCGCGGGTTCGAACCTCGAACGGGTAGTCATTCAATAAATGTATTATATAACAATAATATGTGATGTGACTGGATGTTCTATAAGAAAATGATTGTTATAACAACTGCAATAACCTGTAATTCTTTTCAAGTCTCAGATGAGAACTGTTATAAGTTTGTTTTTATTTATTCTAAATTCCTGTTTGTTTGTGTGTGTGCGCGCGTGTGTGCGTGTTCCTCCTAAAACCTGCTCCACATTCTTAGGTTTCAGCCCTCGGCCAGCACTAGTTAGCCCAGTTATGACATTCCATGACTCGCCGTAAGCTAATAGCTTATGGTACCATTAGTGACCACCCGTGAGGAACCATTAGAGCTTGGGGATACTCAGGTCAGATTGGAGGAGATAAAAGTCACTTATTTAGTGAAGATGGCTGGGTGCCAATTTGAGGACTAGGGGGGAGGGTGGGAGGTGGAGGTGGGAAATAGAGATAATACAAAAATAAGCAGCAAGTAATTGAATTAAGATCTTGGACGTGAGTCTTTCAGGATGGATGTCTTTTTTTTTCAACCCGCGTCTCTCTTTCCATCTCCTCTGTCTCAGTCTCTCTTTCTCTGTCTCTATCTGTCTATCTGTCTTTCTCTGTCTCTCTCTCTCTCTCTCTCCATCTCTCTGTTTGTCTGTCTCTTTATCTCTTTGTCACCCTTCTGTGCTACGCTCCTTTCTTTGATTCTCTCCTTTCTCTCTCTTTCTCTTTCTGTCTTTCTCTGTCTCTCCATTTCTCTCTTTGTCTGTCTTTCTCTGTCTCATTGTCTCCCTTCTGTGTTATTTTCCTTTCTTTGATTCTCTCCTTTCTCTCTCTCTCTCTCTCTTTGTCTCTCTCTTTGTCTGTCTTTCTCTGTCTCTTTCTCTATCTCTTTGTCTTCCTTCTGGTCTCCCTTCTGTGTTACGCTCCTTTCTTTGATTCTCTCCTTTCTCTCTCTCTCTCTGTCTTTCTTTCTCTGTCTCTCCATCTCTCTCATTGTCTGTCTTTCTCTGTCTCTATCTCTTTGTCTCCCTTCTGAGTTACGCTCCTTTCTTTGATTTTCTCCCCTCTCTCTCTCTCTCACTCTCTCTCTCTCTCTCTATGTGCCTGTCTCTCTATTTGTCTCAATCTCGTCTTTCTCTCGTTCTGTTTCTCCCTCCTTTCTCTTTGTTCCTCTCAATTTGGGTTTCTAAATACAGCTATTAACTCTTTGTTTACATTTGGATTTTTTTAAAGATCCGATTTCAAATAATTTAAACAATAAAATACAGTAGAAAATAAAAAAAAAAAGAAGAGAAGGCTATATGTCGAAATGTGGAGGCGATATAAGGACACCTAATAAAAAACGTAGGAAAATGTTTAAAATACGAAAAAAAAAATTAGACAAAAAAAACACGTTATATTAAAAGGTTTGAACAAGATCTTAATGTCTATATTTAAATATTGACTGTAAACTACTGTAACCAATGACTGATCTAAAATTAAATATCCCTTTTGGCGTTTGGTTCTCACCAAGTGACAATGAACTCGTGAAAGCACCCTCTGATAATTTCCCTTTAAGATATAGTCTTTTCGACTCCTAGTTCACGACTGGTCAGAAGGTCAGTATCTTAAATATAAAGAAATCGACCGCGAATAATGTGTATAGCTTCTTCTTTATGGTGTGTACCTTTAAGACTCTTTGAATTGTATTTAAATTCTTATTTACAATAAAAATCACATTTTTATAGGGAGAGGAGTGTATTCATACAAGATGAATGAAACAATATTTCAAGTCTAGAAACATGTATAACACAATTCTCTGAATCTTCAAGAAAAACTAAAAGTACACTTGAGTCGATCTTCAGCGGACTAATAAGACGTTACTTCAATAATAATAATGTACTGCGCTTTTTGGTCGTTACATGAGAATATCCAATATGAAATATAATTACATCCGCTTAACAGCGGTAGGAAATATACAAATCCTTTATAACACGACTTCGCTTCTAAAATACATCCACAGTGAGTGACAATAATATGTATCAAAGTACAGAAAACAACTATTAGAAATATATGTACTGTCTCTATTCTCAGAGACGACTCTACTCTAATATTCTCTAAGTGACCAAAGGATACTACCGACTGTCAGTGACCACTCTCTAGACCCTTAAGGTTACTACTGACCAAGAGTCAATTTAGTCATCCTTACTTCCTGTTTCTATGTCAGGAGTTTCGCGTGACTTTTCACCCTCTTAACCCGAGGTGAACGTATAACATGCAATGTCAACCGAGACTGTGACACCTTTGTCTGCAGAGTGTGACAAGAGGCTATATCACTGGCGGATCCAGGGGGGGGGGGCGGTAGGGGCGATCGCCCCCCCCCCCCACTCGGCCGACCCCCCCCCCCCAGTGGGGGGGGGCGGTCGAATTTTAGTATAGAATTCACACAATTTGTATAAAAATTTATTACTTATGTTAATAATATATACCAATTATTTATATTTCAACCTATTTTTTTATTATTTCGCCCCCTCTTCTAGTATGTTGACCGATTTGGTTGGGTCGGGAGGGGGCAATGGTATCAATAAAGCCCCGCCATACACTTTCGAGTGGTGGGGCGGTCCAATTTATTTGTAGAAATCACAGCTTGCTAACAGAATCAATTAAATATCTATATGATTTAAACTTGTTATTGATATTTTAACCAATCTTTATATTATGTCGTTCCCTGTTTACCGTTTGGGGGTGGGGGGGGGGGCGAATACCTCTACTGCCCTTCCCACCTAAACCATTTGAGTGGGGGGGGGCGGTCCTACTTTTATGGAGAAATCATAGTTTATGAACAAAATTAGTTGAATTAATCTATAAATTTTATATTATGTCGCTCCCTTTCTAGTATCTTGGTCGATTCGGTGGGGTTGGGGGGGGGGGGGGGTGAGGGCGATTGCATGTACTGCCCTTCCCACTCTAGCCCTCTGAGTGTGGGGGGGCGGTCCTATTTTTGTGGAGAATCATAGTTTGTGAACAAAATTAGTTGAATATCTATATAATATAAACTACGTATTGATATGTGAACCCATTGTATATTATGTCGTACCATACTCTAATCTAAAATTTTATCACTAGTAAATTTAGATGAAAAAGGGTTGCACCAGGTGGGAAGGGCGATATATGCAATTGCATTTCCCCCATCGGACAAACCAATACTTTTTCTTTTAGTATTATAGTTTAGAAATTACAAAATGTAAAAAATCTGCCACTAATATAATTTATATATACTATAAATTAAATTCTTATATCGAGTCGCCCTACCTTTTTTTTTATTCTTTAATGCCAAAATGCAATCTTTAGCAGAAATTATTAAAGGAGCGAGGATTAATCGTTTTAATTCTACCGCCCCTCCCATTTCCAGAGTTTATGTAATTTCACATGAATTTATCATAATTATTTTAAGAAAGACTTTGCATTGGAAAAGTTAGAATTCAAACGAAATTTTTCACTATAAGAATCATGATTGAGATGAGCTCTAAACCGAAAAAAATACATTTATAGTCGCCTTTTTCCAACCTTTACTCAATCGGATATTTTTCTAGTTAAATAAATTTGGGACTATAACTCACAACTTATACTACGATGTTATTGAATATTATTTATCGAATAATTTTTTTTCGGCGGCGATCCTCAAAGCCAAAATCTAAATATGTGGGGTATCTTATCTTTTCATGGAACAAATCGGTTTTATTTGCAATGTATTAAGGGCCTATAAATTCATATTAGAATATCTTTCAAGTACAATATTATTCAAAAGGTCCTTTTTTTTTAATAGTATGAATAATGAGCTTTAGGTCAGGAGAATGCGTTTCTGCAGTGAAAAATGCCAGAAAACGCTTTTGGCGTCGGGGCTTCGCCCCGAACTCCATTGATGAATAATGAGCTGTAGATGTCAGGATAATGCGTTTCTGCAGTGAAGAATGCAAGAAAACGCTTTTGTCCTTTCGGGCTTCGCCCCGAACTCCATTGATGAATAATGAGCTGTAGATGTCAGGAAAATGCGCTTCTGCAGTGAAGAATGGAAGAAAACGCTTTTGTCGTCGGGGCTTCGCCCCGAACTCCATTGATGAATAATAAGCGTAGATGTCAGGAGAATGCGTTTCTGCTGTAAAGAATACAAGAAAATGTTTTTAGCGTCGGCTTCGCCCCGAACTCCATTGCTGAATAATAAGCTTTAGATGTCAGGAGAATGCGTTTCTGCAGTGAAGAATGCAAGAAAACGCTTTTGTCGTTGGGGCTTCGCCCCGAACTCCATTGCTGAATAATAAGCTTTAGATGTCAGGAGAATGCGTTTCTGCAGTGAAGAATACTAGAAAATGCTTTTGTCGTCGGGGCTTTGCCCCGAACTTCATTGATGAATGATGAGCTGTAGAATACAAGAAAATGTTTTTAGCGTCGGCTTCGCCCCGAACTCCATTGCTGAATAATAAGCTTTAGATGTCAGGAGAATGCGTTTCTGCAGTGAAGAATGCAAGAAAACGCTTTTGTCGTTGGGGCTTCGCCCCGAACTCCATTGATGAATAATAAGCTTTAGATGTCAGGAGAATGCGTTTCTGCAGTGTAGAATACTAGAAAATGCTTTTGTCGTCGGGGCTTTGCCCCGAACTTCATTGATGAATGATGAGCTGTAGAATACAAGAAAATGTTTTTAGCGTCGGCTTCGCCCCGAACTCCATTGATGAATAATAAACTGTAGATGTCAGGAGAATGCGTTTCTGCAGTGAAGAACGCAAGAAAACGCTTTTGCCCCAAACCCCACTAGGGAACCTTATAGCGTTGCCCCACTTTTTCGCCGAAGGTTGAGAAATGCTGCTTTTTAAAATTCTCATATATATATATATATATATATATATATGTGTGTGTGTGTGTGTGTGTATGTGTATTCTGTACACACGTTTATGCATAAGGTTAGGGTTTACTGGGCGTTAGGGTTAGGGTTTAGAAAAAAATCGCCCCCCCCCACTCCAAAGTTCTGGATCCGCTAGTGGGCTATATAGAGAGTTCTGGCTGCGTTGTCATTAGGATTCACAAACTGTCTCCCTTTTTTTTTTTATTTTTTTATTTGGCTTGAATAAAAATTTTTTAGTACTATCGCCATTTTTTAAATTCAGTACTAAAGAGATTACATTGCCAACAACACATAAGACACTAACGTAAGTTTACGGTTTACACAACAGTTCACGTTAAAATTGTTCATAAACTGTCCAAACTTGACGAGCACTGGGTTGTCCATTGTCCTTTGTTGTAGACAAACGAAGTTTTTGGGATTCTTTCGGAAGAATCTATCACCATTTCCTGTGGAAGCCCAAAGATTCCATGAAATATAAATGGTTATTCAGTACTGAAGAGATTACATTGCCAACAACAAGAGGCTTTATATAGACTTTTGGCTTCTTTGTCAGAGGCAACAGACTGACTCACTATTTTATTTTTTTTTTATAATAGTTCATGATCATTTACACCCTTTAGTGTAATATGTTCAGAAAATGGTGCAAACCTGACGATCATTAGGTTGACTATTGTCTTTCTTGTAGACACAATTGATGTCCTTGATATTGGAATTCCTTCGAAAGAAACTGTCTAGTTGCGATGGAAGCTCACTTACATGTGGGAAAGCATAACATACTATGATAAGAATAATATAATGTTCTTTTACATTACATTTATATTAATAACTACAATCTCTATACGAGACTAAATATTTAACATAAATAAATAAAAATTTAGAGTAAAAATAGAAATTATTAATACATTTTTTTTAAAGTTTAAGTTTTTCAAATAACATTAAATATTTGTTTATGTTCCTTCAGTAAGAAAGATTTAAAAAGCCAGATAGTAAGTTATTCCTTCCCTTGACGTTTTCTAATACAATATTGTATGTTGTAGATTCTGTCCCTTGTAAATAAAAAAGCTCTCTCTCTATATATATTTTTAAAACTAAAAGTCTATATATATTTTTTTAAAACTAAAAGTCTATATATATATTTTTAAAACTAAAAGTTTCTTCAATAACCCAGATTATCTGAACACTAAAAATACCTGCATACAGATTTACTTGCACCTTGTTGACTAGCTCCAGACTATGTCTTTCAACTTCTAGAAGTTTCCTGGCATTGCGAGCTTTTCATTGAGCGTAAGAAACCTCCTTTCCTTTAGATGTTGTCTTTTGTTTCTCTTTCTATTGCCTGGTATTGTCCCTTGTAGGAAGTTGTTTGCAAGTCCCGATGACTATCGCAAGTATGAAGCACCTGCGTTTGCAATTATGTTTACAAAGCTTATATCAACTCACGCTGTCTGGTTAAAAGTATGTTAACGTTATTTTGTCAAACTCAATCTCGGACCAAGCTGAAATTTTGCACAATTATTTCTTTTACCTGACAACATAAGAATCGTTTTGTTTTTTTTAAATTAACCAATTAGTTAAGTAACTATTGGTAATACATTATTTTGTTTGGTATCTCGAACAAGGAAAAGAAATTGTACTTGAATGAAGTGGTGGTATAAGCAGAATTAGTCCCCTTTACAGTCGTCGTCTGAGTTTTAGTGAACACAAACCTAAAAAATAAGTGGAGACTATAGAAACCAAAGATAACTATACAATCTTCTTTGTTCATAAGCTCTCCTTTAGCAAAGTGGTTATCGTGTTGGCATGAGAAGGCTTGAGCCTTGAGTTCGGATTCAGGTCGTTCCCCTTTTTAAATTTTTTCATAAATGATTTTTATTGTTAGTCTAAATCTATTCCAAAGCTAATTAAATGACTGATCCATTCTAATTGATACAACTATTCTTAATATAAGCTTTTTTAAAAGTTTTTTTTTTATTGTTTTACATTGCAATATTCAGAGAGAGGGGGCGTCATGATTATTGATTTCTTTTTGAGTTTCTGATGCGTTCACAGTTAAAAATATTAGTCTCATTAATATAAGTTCAAACTTTAAAATGCTTTTAAAAAGTGCTATTTAAAACTTATCTCTTACATTCAGCGAACGCTGAGAAGAGATATACATACGATAGCAGCCACTGTTTGAGATCCTCTGTAAAGACAGATCAGCAGTGGTTGATATCATTTGACTTTCATCTCTGACTGAACGATGGCTAACAGGTGCGGTAATTAGATATCTAATCTCAGACATAAAAGGTCAATGAACAGGTCAATGAGTTCACCTCCATTAGTGCTCAAAGTTTGGACGCCCATGGCTTTGAAGTGCAATCTTTAAAGGCATAGTCTGAGAAAACATGCTACATAAAAAAAAAACCCACAAAGATGGCGTCTTATGTAGATCATAGATTGGATTGCATTATTTAATTAGAGCAATTTTTTATGACTGGAAAGTTAGGACACTGAAGACAGTTCTTAATAAGTCATAAATTAACATTGTGCGACGATGATTCACCTGACGGTTTAGTTTCTGTAGAAGTTTGTTACAAGTGTGTTACAGATGTATATCGTGATGTTATATTCAGGTTCATGAGGATACAAATATGTTACAAGATGTTACGTTGTGTTACAAGTATGTTACAAGTATGTTATAAATTTATTACAAGTATGTCAAATGATGTCTTAGGAAAATCTATGGTGCCATACAGGATGAAACAGGGTGGAGGACACGCACTAACCATGAGATATATCAATTATATGAAGACCCACCAATAGTGAACGAAATAAAAAAGAACAGACTACGTTGGGCAGGCCACCTTGAAAGAATGTCAGACAACAGAGGGGTGAAAATCGTATACAGGCAAAAACCAAAAGGCAGGCGACCCAAAGGCAGACCCCGAATGCGATGGATAGATGACGTGGAAACAGATCTGAAGCAGCTTGGGGTTAGGGCGTGGAGACGAAAGGCCCAGGAGAGATCTGAATGGAAGGATGTGTTAAAGCAGGCCAGAGCCCTCCATGGGCTGTAGCGCCACTGGGATGGATGGATGGATGTCAAATGATGTTCCATAATGTTACAAGTGTGTCATAAAAATGTTATTAAATGTGTTACAAGATGTTACGTGATGCTAAGAGTATATAAAGTGATGTTACGAGTATGTTACGTGAAGTTACCTTACGTGATGTCACGAGTATGTTACAAGTAAGTTACATGATGTTACAAGTAATTAAGGTGATGTTACTTAAATTTTGCATGATGTTACAAGTAAATTACGTGATGTTACAACTTTTTTACTTGATGTAACAATTAAGTTACGTGATGTTACGCGTATGTAAGGTGATGTTTCGTTAAAGTTACACGATGTTACGAGTAAGTTACAAATCTTCCAGCACAAATGCTTGGATGTGTGATAGAACCCGAGCTTCTTACATCTTTCGGTGTGTTTTGTCTTAGTTTTGATTATTTCAGGGAAATTACTAGAGTTGGCGTGGTCTTGATCTCACCCCCTTTAGAGAGGCCAGTAGCTAGCTATTAGTGTTAGAAGACCATACTAAACAACAGTTCATTAAAATTGATAATATCACAGTATTCCGTTTTAAAAAAAAACAACTTACGCCTACAATGTTCGTGTGGTATGCGCGCTGGACTGTCGTTCGGACTTCTCGATGGTTCCGGGTTCATACCCTGCCCGCTGCGGCGCTGCCATCCACCCGTCGTGCTGCGGGAGGTTTGAACTAGGAAGTAAATGATCTTCAACTCTGAAGGAACATCCGAAACATGGCAAACATTTGACAAACAAAAAAAAAACAACAACAAAAAACATACAACTTACGTCAAGACTATTTCAACTATTCAACACTTGACAGACATATACTTTAGAAAAGCATTAGCTCGTTCGTGAAAAACTTGATGTTTCAGCTATAAACTCTAATCGAAATGCTGATCCAGATATTGATATTGTGTAGTCTACGGCTATATCAATTTCATTTCATTTCTGTCACGTTCTGGCACTTCTATTAACTATTCATGTAACTCGTATAACAGCTAGACACGCTGGCGATGTTGCTAGGCAATACTCTCCAAACCTTTATGTATTCAACGCAACGCTCGAAATTTGAATTGCATCCAATCAAATCAAGTCTTTGCCCAAACAGGAAGCGGAAACTCGAAGTGTCAGACAAAAAAAAAAAAGTAATTTGGTAGCGTAGGCTATTATATTTCATTCAGAGAAATAAATATATACTTTTTAAAAAAAAAATGATGTTAAATTTAGGTAATTCCCAGCCTATGGAAAGAAACAAAATAGATGATTAACAGTCTGACTGCAATGTTCGACCCCCTAGTAATAACTTTCTTTTCGATTCCAGACAGCTATTATCTCCCTTGCAGCAACACTAAAGTTATTCTTAGCTGCGAAGCTAGATAAGTAAAAGAATAAAAAGTTTAACAATTTTGAAATCTTCCTTTTGACATTCATGGGAGAACTGAAAGGAGACGGAGAATAGGGCCGGGAGAATGGGGCCGGGAAGACCATAGGGGGGGGGGGAATACTGTGGGGATTTAGAGAATGATAGCCCCATTAGAAGTGGCTAACTTTTGACAAAACTACACGCTACACAGGGAAACACTCAGAGCCTGGGTCAGTTGGGATGGTTTCTCGTGTTGTTGTTTTTCTTACTCAAAGTGTCAAGGTCACTCAAATTGATGTAATTGTAAGCCTGTAGCTGAGATGAGATCCTGGGAAAAAAATTCTTGCTGGTCGATAAGATGTGTTTGTGTAGAGATGGGGGGAGAGAGAGAAGAGTATCCTAGAGATAGGGCGTGAAGCGTATTTGGGCGCCGAAGTTTAGTCTGAACTATTTAAACAAGCATTTATTCTCGTCTGGGGCCGCGACCTTTAAATATTGACCTTGGGATCTCTTGTCTCTGAGGGCTCAGCACATTCGCGCAGGCTCCCAGGACGGACAGACGGACAGACACTTCCAAGTCTCTTCAGCCGCTGGAGAGTGTCGGACAGAGGCGAGAAAATAGAGCATCGCTAGACCGGAAGATGACGTGAGCAGTCATTCAGCGTCTGTTCAATTCGTTCTCAAGTTTTGCGCTTTGTTTAGAGATTATTTGCTTTGACGTAATCACGGGAAAAGTACGACTAGACAGCTGTTAAATGGAATTGTGGGATAGAATGGTTAAGGTATACAGTCCCCACTGTGGACATATATAAAGTGCATTCCTATACATCAGATAGATTGACATTTGGATTGAACTTAGAGGCCTGCAGAGATAAGCTATAACAATGTACTAGTAGTAAGATAGGATTTCAATTAGATGATACACTCTTTATCTTATCTTATCTTTAGTTAGAATTTATGCATTTTGATTCGAAAGATGTATGGTTGATTCATTCTTATATAACATTTGATGTTGACGCTACTGATCATGGTCCATAATTAATTAATGTATCTAATCTAGCCGAGCAGATCAATTAAAACATGATGACCAGAACAGGACTGTTATGTGTATTCATATTTCGAAGAATTTAAAACCATTTTTTCATTCTTTTTTTTATTTTCTTTATTAAAGAATATCTCGCTTTGGCATCAATAGTCATCCTAGAAGTCCTTGTGCTTTCGCCTCTTTTCTTTGCTTCTTTTTTGGAGCTTTTCCTCTTTTTTGGGGCTACTGGCCTCTTTAGTAGGCTTTTTTTTCTAAACTTTCATTAGGAGTAATTGGAACGGCCTCATTTTAGTATTACCATGAGTTTATTATAGTTAAATTATTATTTAATATTATCATTATATTGAAAAAATAAGAGCAATATTTCTAAAGAAAATTGATTTACCTATTGTCAATTTGATTTTTTGTAATATTAAATAATAAGGCTTGTCTTCGAGTCTTAAGATTAATGAGGAATGCAGTATTTAAAGTTGCTACTCAGCCCCAGCTGTGACCTACATATTTTGCCACATATATGGCAACCATAAATAGTCTAAGCTTGAAGTTTTAAAAAAGACCTCTACTGACTTGACTAAAATGTATTGACTTTCAATTGAGCATAGGCAACAGAAACTTTGCCATCGGACTGTGGGCAATACCCTTCAGTTAGGACCATGTCCATCCTGGGACCATGTCCATCCTGGGACCATGTCCGTCTTGCTGTTTCTTCTTGTTCTACTGACCGTTCTCATTTTCACACAGCCTTTAGAATTTTAAATGTGGTGCTAAAGTGCTTTACAATCACGTTTCCACTAGAACGTAAGCTGAAGTGCTAAGTGATCTGATATTCTCACACACGATAGCATGTAAACTGTAGTGCAAAGTGCTTTGCCATTCATTTGTTATTCATTCAGTTCATGGCATTCCCCACTCATGTAAACCGTGGTGCTAAAGTGCTTTAATCTTTTTCAGACAACATAAAATAACGCAAAATGTAGATCTGAGTGCTCTAACTTTCACCCAGCCTAACGCAAGTAACCAGTAATATTAATTTTTAATCCATTCAATAAATCTATCATGGAAGCGGTTCTTTTAGCATCTTTTTACAGTTGAGAGTGTCTCTTAGCGGCTGGAAGGTCTAAATTTAAATCACTAAGTCAGTAAGTAGAGTTGCGCCTATATAGTCATTCTTCTCCTCACACTTAGCGAGACATCTACATTCTGTGGCTCATCATACACCACTCAAGTACCATAACCCAGCACTCCATCGAGGCCTTCGTATAATCGCAAGACTGGAGTTTCCTGTGGTTACTGCCCCTTGACTACGTCAAAAAGAGTCCATTAGAGATAGGTCGAACTGAAAAGGGAAGTAGCGCTTTGTATAAATACAACAACAAATTCTTTTAAGTCCTCAAATATTTATTGATTGACTGATAAATATGGTTTATAGCCCTTCTCAGGCGATTTTCTCTTCAGGTCGACCTTAAGGTTATAATACCCCCTAAAGACAATGTATCCTGATAGCAAGCATTAATTTGAACTGATCAGCCTCATTTTTTTTACAAAGCTGATATCAACTATGTCTGAGTGGAATCATATTCATGTTTTATTCTCCACTTCCCATTCTCAGTTAAAATAGAAATTTTGCAGAATTATTTATTGCCGATGACAGCACATGAATCAATCAAAACATAAACAAAATAATCAATCAAAGAGTGGTAATATAATTTATTTTGTTGTATATAGAAAAAGGGAAAGATAAGTATTGCAATATTGAGAACTAATGGGACTATCATCTCCCATTTACTCATCATCATCTTTCCTTTGCGTTCCTCGTGGAACATAGGGCCTCAGGAAAAACACGTCACTCTCCACGGTCTCATTGTAGTTTTTTAATAGCTTCCCAGCTCTTTCCTGCTCTACCGGCTTCATCTGTGTCGCCACGTTTTTTGTTTGGTCTTCTTCTACGACTTATTCCCTTGGGGTTCTACTCTAATGCCTGCTAGTTCTGTTTCTGTGGTCTACGGTTAACGAGGGTGTCATGGCAGCACAACGACCAACCGCCTTTACTTTTCCCCAGCTAATGTCAGGTACCTATTACACCTGGGTGGACTCAGATGCGCCCGAAGATCCCGAAATTTAAAGTCCCAGTCTTCACCAGTATTCGAACCCGGGACCGCCGATTTAGAAGCCAAGCGCTTTAACGCTCAGCCACCGCGCCTCCTACTTTCTCTCATAACGATATTAATTTGTTTTTATTGTTTCCCCTTTATTTTTCAAAAGTACATTTCTGTCAAATTGTATTCGACTTTCAACTAATGTTCACCGTGATCCAATTGATTCTCGAGAGAGAGCTGATACTGGTCTACAGAGTGGCTCCAGGCGTAGTGCAGACTGTGAAACATCACCTTTAGGTCCTGCGAGGAGGTTTTGACTAGAATGTTATCATCCTCATTAACTGAAGTCCCCTCCGAAACATGTCAAACATTTTACAAACAAACAATATATGATTTAGATTTCAAACTTAAATAACTACCATTAGACACCTCTCTCCCCTCTCATTTGTGTCACCCCCTCTTTTTATTCACTTTCTCTCTCTCTCTCTCCCTCTTTCTCACTCTAACTCAGTCTCGGTCATCTGGGTTCACCTTCATCTTCACATATCCCTTCATCTGTTGGACCATTGCGGCACCACACAAGATTAGGTGACCGTCTTTTACCATTCCTTTATTGTTTTTGCCTTTGATAGAATCTCTTTCAATGGCAGGCCCGTCAATGCTGTCTTCCCGTCTGTGTTATGTTTCTATTGAACTCACTGTACGTGTTAAGAAGATGTGGAAAGCTTGTACCATTGTTTCCATGGATACGTTGACGTACTGAGGTTCCTTCAGAAATATAAACTCTTAGGTCTTGACCCAAACCTCCTGAAGCACGTCATGAGATCGCTGTCGTCACGACCACGTTTGAAGAAAAAGACTTGTGTTATATCTCCCTCTCTCTAACTTCATCTTACATTCGGAGGTACCGTTAACATTAGCCACACACTAAAAGATAAAATATAGATGTAGATATAATTTTCTTAAGTTTAATTCTTTTATAAATATAGATACAATACAATTCATATAGAGCAAGGGTTCTCAACCTGTGACTTGCGATCCCCTTGGGGGTCGATTGACGATTTGCCAGGGGTCGCCTGAAACAATCGAAAATATGGACTGTTATTGTCTATTCTTCTATTTCTATATTTGTGTGTATGTGGGGGGGGGGGGGTTGCGGAAGAGTGAGGGGTCGTAAAAAGGGGTCGTCAAGTATAAAAGGTTGAGAACCGCTGATATAGAGGGTACTATTATATGTACTTTAAGCAGCGACCTGCAATTCATATACAGTCATCTTTGAGTCCTAACTCTAACTGATCCTGGCTGTAGCTGTCTACAACTGACTAGCAAAACTTCAATTTTCTTCCTTAATCTCGTTCCCAAAACTCTATAACCGTCCTGCCACTCTCGCAGTATCTTCAGCCTTCACCTTTCGTTTTCCCGCCTTTTTGTCACCCAACCTAACTCACGTGGATCTGATCTGATAGTGTGACGTCCCATTCTTGCGTCTAGCCTTGACCTACAAGCTTTTAAGCGTGACAACTGTAGACAAGTTTTTTATTTTTTGAACTCGGGCTGAAACCAACTTGACGAAGTAGCCGCGGAATTAGATGTTATGTTAATTACACTACCTGTGACCTCCAGAAAAGGTAGACGATTAAAAGAGAGTGAGGGTGGGTTATCAACGAAAAAAACAAAACAATGTCGAATGCAGAAGAACTAGGCATCTGTTGGCTTCTGCCCAATAGGCAAGCGTTTTTTTAAAACGCTGGTTCTGGCCCTAGAGTCGTAGTTCGTTCAATAATGATGTAGACCAGTGATGCCCAAAATACGGCCCGCGGGCCACATCCGGCCCGCGACGGGGTTCTATCCGGCCCGCCGACACGTTGGCACTAAGTGTAGAACGCCCCCCCCCCCTTTTTTTTTTCAGAAGAAAAAAAAAGGTTTTTAAATGTATCTTACCTACGTTAGGGCACTCACTTTCTCTCTGATGGGTTGGTAGAATTGGTACTATAACCTTAAAAATGTGTAAGTTTATGAATGAGAGAGCCGAAGAAACTACAAGTGTACTCTGAATTTATAATCTACCAGGAAAAGTAAACGGATCTTTACTTTTTTTTGTGGAACATGGTAATAAGTCCTGTTTAGCCAAAATATTTTATTTGTAAAGAAAATGAACAAGAAATAAACACTATAACACAAATATGACGGCACTCTTTGTTTCAGCAGCCTAGACATTGGAAGATAGATGGAACTATTTAGCTACAAGAGACAAAGAAAATGAGTCGTTGGTAAAGCTAGTTCAAAGTGGCTCACATTTTAAGTAGAGAAAAGAATCCCTTTTCCGACGTTTGAAAAACTTTCAGTTATCTCATTAATTCATGTAAATACTAGATCCACAGGTTTCTAATAAAAAAATAAATGTTTCAGGTCAATTTCATTTCGTTTTTGTAACTTTTCGGTGATGTGGCCCGCGACATGAGTGTTGGAAATTAAAATGGCCCGCACATCGCATTAGGTTGGGCATCGCTGATGTAGACCAGTGTTTTCAAAACTGTGTTTCGCGAACCTAGAGTTCCACGAGCCCTGAATAAGTGTTCCACGAACTAGTAAAATAATTAACTAGTAGGCCATCACGTGAATTAAATAAACTCTCTAAAAAAAAATAAAACAATAAGCAAGGTGTCACGCTAAATACTCAGAATGTGCAAAGTGTTCTGTCAAGGAAAAAGTTTGGGATGGAGAGTATGTGTACTAGATTTAGTTGCATGCTTACAAGAGGTTCAAAGCATTAAAAAAGCGGGAAGCAAAAAAAAAATGTTTAACGCTAGTGACGTCGAGTGTTAAGATGTTCATGTTTTTAGATGTTCAGGTGCAGAATGCAACTGCTCTAAAACAAGATGGCCCACTTTTTTTTTTCTCGGATTAATTAGCAAGTGTCTCAATTAAATGAACCATAAAAGCAGAGAATACAACATAGACGTTCACACTCCAAAGGAATACACAAAACGACATCTATTGTCAGTTGACATGCCTTAAGCATGTCCCTAAATGTCACCTTTAATTGGCATTCACGTTGGTGTCAGAGAGCCCAGCTATGAAGCAAACAAGCCTCGTAGACAGCGACGTCAGGTTTTCTACGGAGGTCATGGAACTGTCTGACATATTGTCCTTGACCTTGCCGTAAAAATGTCGTGTTGACAAGACGACTTAAAATGGTACAGACTATAACGTGAGACATCGTTACTTGAAAAGACTTGAGAGAAATATTCGAACACAAATAGTAAGATGAATATCTTTAGATGGCCAGGGTTCATAGACTTAGAAACAAAATATTTTATATTAGATGTCCCCGTTTCCTATTCCATCAGCGACTCAAAAAAAAAAGTGCTTTTATTGAAACATGAACAATAATTTGTCAAAAATAAATATAACTCAAATCCTCATCCTTCACGTTACATCTAGACATGTATGGTCTTACGTTGTAGTTGAAGTGTAGAAAATATGTACACACAGAGAATGTTTAGGATATATTGACAAAACCTTGTAATAAGCAGCATGGACGAACACATTATTGTCACAGTATCTTAGACGTTGTCTGTTCATCTCTCCTGCAGTTTGAGAAAAATATATCTGAAATACTAAAATGTTTATATAATAATAATTATAATATAATGATAATAATTATAGCTTTTATATAGCGCTACTTTCATGCTTATAGCATGGTCAGAGCGCTATGGTCCAATCTCATGTGTGGACCAGGCGGGAGGGGGGGGGGTATCTGGGAGAAGGTTTTTCGTGCTCAGTGGGGTGGCGAACCTGGGACCCCCTTCATTGGTAGCCAAGACAAGCCACGTTCAAGCGTACTTAGCATCTCGACCACGTTTCAATGGAATCGACGGTACTTTTTAAACGAATTTAATTTTCTGAACACAAAAAAAAAGATTGAAAATAATGGGATTTTAAAAACACAGGAAAACTTCTTCTTCGGCAGAAATACAAAAACTAGATGTATATACTATCAATGAAATGTGTAGATGTTAGGATGGATAGATAGATAGATAGATAGATAGATAGATAGATAGATAGATAGATAGATAGATAGATAGACAGTTAGGCAGGCAGGCAGACAGACAGACAGACGGACAGACAGACAGACAGACAGACAGATAAACAGACAGACAGGCAGGCAGGTAGGCAGACAGACGGACGGACAGACAGACAGGCAGGCAGACAGACAGACAGATAGATAGATAGATAGATAGATAGACAGACAGACAGACAGACAGATAGATAGATAGATAGATAGATAGATAGATAGATAGATAGATAGATAGATAGATAGATAGATAGATTGATTGATAAATAGATAGACAGACAGGCAGACAGACAGACAGACAGACAGACAGACAGACAGATAGATAGATAGATAGATAGATAGATAGATAGATAGATAGATAGATAGATAGATAGATAGACAGACAGACAGACAGACAGACAGATAGATAGATAAATAGATACATAGATAGATAGGTAGGTAGGTAGGTAGGTCATGTTTAAATATTCCAGATCATCAATAACTTAAATAGAACAAGACTGGAAGCTGAAAGAAACGGCAATGTCTATATAGAGACTACATATCTCTCAAACTTGATCCATTTTCAAAAAGTCTTCTTGTATTTTGTTCCGTTGTTTTCGTTTTATTATTATTAAAGACAAAAAAAACTTTTCAACTCGTGCCTGGAGCATGAGTTTATGCTATTCAATATTTGATGTGCATTTCAATTGGGCGCTATAAATAGAACTCGTGCTGGTCCTCTAGTTTCACAGTCTTTCAACTCAACCACTTTATAGTGCTCAAATGTTTTTATACAAGAAAAAAAAACATCCTTTGTTTCAGTTACTTTTCCCGCCAATATTTAAACATGTCCGTGAAGTATTGACCTGACGCCATTGTTATGTCTTTCTTCTGCTGCGTCATTATATCAGATCAGGTTTCATAATTTTTTTATTTTTTTTTAGAAGCATTGTTTCTTTTTCTTTTGTTTAGGTTTGAGGTTTTCTAGGTTGTTGTTTTTATTATTGTTAAGTTTATTTAAAGCCAGTAGATAAATTATTCTGCCTGCCCTCTTAGTTTCAAGATGTCCTCTAGATGTCGACGCCCGCATAGTTTCTGTCGTGGGCTTTTAAAACTTGATTTGAGACTTTAAATCAGGGGTTCTCAACCTGTGGGTCGCAATTTTTTTACGACCATTGGAAATATTCTTTAAAATTTTCCATTCCAACATGTAAAACTTGTCACAGACAAAGCTTTTTTTTTTCATTGAAATTTACTAAATAAATTGTTTTTCCAGGATGGATGATACTAACAACGGAATCAGGATTGATTTGGAACATCTCAATAGTCCAGCAGATATGTTTCCTATAAATGCAAAGTAATTCAGATAAATGTATAACGTATCGTTACTTATAAGACTGACGCTTATATTCTATTAGGTTCAGTGATGCCCAACCAGATTCGACCTGCGGGCCATTTCAATCTTCGACACTCGTGTCGCGGGCCACAAAAACGAAATGAAATTGGCCTGAAACTATTTGATTAGAAGCCTATAGATCCATGGCTTCATTAATTAATGGGATATTTGAAATTTATCTTTGTTTTACCGCGTCGGAAAATGTTTCATTTCTCTACTTAAAATATGAGCAACATTGTAGCTAGCTTTACAACCGACTCATTTTCTTGTGTCTTTTTGGTCAATATTCCAATCAACCTTAGAATCTCTTGACGGACTTGAACAATCTTTTGTTCGCGACTTTAACTAAGGATGTCGTCATATTTGTGGTATTATTCCGTTCATATGTTGTTGTTGTTTTTTAAACAGCCACACTTTCTTTACAAATCAAATATGTATTGGTTTATTATCATGCTCCACAAAAATGTAAAGCTCCGTCCACTTTTCTGGTAGATTCTAAATTCAGAGTCACATTGAATAAAACGCACAAATGTTAAATGTCATGGCACCTATGCATCAGAGAAAAATTGAGGGCTCTAAGCCTTAAAAAAAAAAGGGGGGGGGGGGTCTCTACACTTTGTGCCGACATTTCGGCGGGTTGGATGAAATCGTGTCGCTTGCCGCATCTGACCCGCATCACTGGGCATCACTGTATTAGGTCAAAGGTCAGTTTTTAGATAAAAATTAGTTAGGATGTAAATGATAATAATTTTATCCATTTTAAAGTACTTTTTTTCTTAGGAAACCTCAGAATTTGCGCTATTCAATTTTAGCTTTATCATCATAGGAATCCTTGGGCCTTAGGCCTCTTTTCTCTACCTCTGTTATACGCCCTCTCTCTTTTTTTTTTTTTTTTTTTTTTAAGAAAAAAAATTCTATTTATTAACGGTATGCAATAGTATGCATATAAGTTGGACAGAATTTAAAACAACAATTAGTAAGTAGCTTTTCATACAATCGCGTGAACTGCAACATGCATGCTAGCAAATAGTACACTTAACTAATGGAAAAAAAAAGACCGATCCAAACTAATTGATATAAAGCTTTGATGTGTTTTCATGTTTAATGATACTCCTGGTGAAAGGTAGGCATAGTGTTCAATATTAGCTGTTTCCTTAGTCAAGAAAACATTCAGATGTTAATTTGGATTTAGAAATAAAAAAAATGATCTATTTGTAATATTTGAAATAAACGGTCTACGTTCTAAAATAGGTTGAATAACGCATCCATAAAATTCTAGTTTTAATACGTAAACTATGTTAAGAAATCCATAACGCATTGTACAACATGAACCATGGATGAACTCCTAATGATAGCAGGAATGGAAAGCATGGGCCTCTGGTAAGAAACTCTGTTGAAAGTTGTTCCTCATAGCTCCCATGCAGCTTTAGTAACACCTCGGATGTCTCCCCGCAGCTAATGGACACTCCTGTACGACATGCACCACTGCTTCCTCTGCCCGCCCCATCGGTTAAAGCAGGAATTGAAAACCCCCAGTATGTCATTTGTAAAAGAAAATAATATTTACAACGCCTTCCACGTCATCTGCTCTCTATGAGGAAAATCAAATTGAAACTGAAAAAAAAAAGATTAAATGATAATTTCTGAGAAAGAATATTTGTGCATGTATGTGGACTTTTTCATCCTACTTTTAAAATCTACTTCACACCACATGTGCACTTGCTAGAAACGCAATAAAGGTGACAGTTAAAGATGTTTAGGAGACAGATGTAATTTAACAGCGAAACATTTCTCTTTAATTACACAAATCTGGATCAAGCGTTTGCAGTCATGTTCAGATTTGTCTGTGTCGCACCTTCTTCTTCCATTTGCAATAATATCTTTTTTTTTTCGAAATAGTCAGTTTGTTCTCACATCCAAACAGTCAGTTTGTTCTCATACCCAAACAGTCAGTTTGTTCTCACATCCAAACAGTCAGTTTGTTCTCATACCCAAACAGTCAGTTTGTTCTCACATCCAAACAGTCAGTTTGTTCTCACATCCAAACAGTCAGTTTGTTCTCATATCCAAACAGTCAGTTTGTTCTCACATCCAAACAGTCTGTTTGTTCTCACATCCAAACAGTCAGTTTGTTCTCACATCCAAACAGTCAGTTTGTTCTCACATCCAAACAGTCAGTTTGTTCTCATATCCAAACAGTCAGTTTGTTCTCACATCCAAACAGTCTGTTTGTTCTCACATCCAAACAGTCTGTTTGTTCTCACATCCAAACAGTCAGTTTGTTCTCATATCCAAACAGTCAGTTTGTTCTCACATCCAAACAGTCTGTTTGTTCTCACATCCAAACAGTCTGTTTGTTCTCACATCCAAACAGTCTGTTTGTTCTCACATCCAAACAGTCAGTTTGTTCTCATATCCAAACAGTCAGTTTGTTCTCACATCCAAACAGTCTGTTTGTTCTCACATCCAAACAGTCAGTTTGTTCTCACATCCAAACAGTCTGTTTGTTCTCACATCCAAACAGTCTGTTTGTTCTCACATCCAAACAGTCTGTTTGTTCTCACATCCAAAAACTCGTCACATGTGTATGCAGTGTGATTAAAGAAAACAGAAAGTCAATAAATGCATGTCAAAAAGATATTATTTCATTTGTTATTAGATAAAAGGAGAAATAAATATTTCAAGAATATAATTATCTATTGTTTCGTAATTAAACATTTAGCTTTGAAAAAGCAGATGCGAGATTAGCCTACAATTATCTATATGTAACATTGGCGAAAGCACAGTTACTTATACTTACGAACGAGGATGATGATGAGGAGGAGAAGGATGAGGATGATGAGGAGATGTGGGAGAATGAGGAGGAGGAGGAGGAAGAGGAGGAGGAGGAGGATGAGGAGGAGGAGGAGAAGGGTGATGAGGATGATGATGATGAGGAGGAGGAGGAGGAGAAGGATGATGAGGATGATGAGGAGGAGGAGGAGGAGAAGGATGAGGAGGATGATGAGGAGGAGGAGGAGGAGAAGGATGATGAGGATGATGATGAGGAGGAGGAGAAGGATGATGAGGAGGAGGAGGAGAAGAATGAAGATGATGATGAGGAGGAGGAGGAGGATAAGGATGATGATGAGGAGGAGGAGGATAAGGATTATGAGGAGGAGGAGAAGGAGAAGGATGATGAGGAGGAGGAGGAGAAGGAATAGGAGGAGAAGGAGGAGGATGAGGAGGAGGAGGAGGAGAAGAGTGATGAGGATGATGATGAGGAGGAGGAGAAGGATGATGAGGATGATGATGAGGAGGAGAAGGATGAGGAGGAGGAGGAGGAGGAGAAGGATGATGAGGATAATGATGATGAGGAGGAGGAGGAGGAGGAGAATGAAGATGATGATGATGAGGAGGAGGAGGATAAGGATGATGATGATGAGGAGGAGGAGGATAAGGATGATGATGATGAGGAGGAGGAGGATAAGGATGAGGAGGAGGAGGAGGGGAAGAAGGATGATGAGGAGGAGGAGGGGAGAAGGATGATGATGAGGAGGAGGAGGAGAAGGATGATGATGAGGAGAAGGAGGAGGAGAAGGATGATTATGAGGAGAAGGAGGAGGAGAAGGATGATGAGGATGGTGAGGAGGAGGAGGAGGAGAAGGATGATGAGGAGGAGGAGGAGGAGAAGGATGATGATGAGGAGGAGGAGGAGAATGATGATGATGAGGAGAAGGAGGAGGAGGAGAAGGATGATGAAGATGATTATGAGGAGGAGGAGGAGAAAGATGAGGAGGAAGAGGAGGAGAAGAATGATGATGATGATGAGGAAGAGGAGGAGGAGATGGATGATGAGGATGAGGATAATGATGAGGAGAAGGATGATGATGAGGAGGAGGAGAAGGATGATGATGAGGAGGAGGAGGAGGAGAATGATGATGATGAGGAGGAGGAGGAGGAGGAGAAAGATGAGGAGGAGGAGGAGGAGGAGAAGGATGATGATGAGGAGGATAATGATGAGGAGAAGGATGATGATGAGGAGGAGGAGGAGGAAGAGGAGGAGGAGATGGATGATGAAGATGATGATGATGAGGAGGAGGAGGAGAAGGAGGATGAGGAGGAGAAGGGGGATGAGTAGGAGGATGACGAGGAGGAGGAGGAAGAGGAGAAGGAGGAGGAGGAGAAGGAGAAGAATGATGATGATGATGAGGAAGAGGAGGAGGAGATGGATGATGAGGATGAGGATAATGATGAGGAGAAGGATGATGATGAGGAGGAGGAGGAGAAGGATGAGGATGAGGAGAAGGATGATGATGAGGAGGAGGAGGAGAATGATGATGAGGAGGAGGAGGAGGAGGAGGAGAAAGATGAGGAGGAGGAGGAGGAGGAGAAGGATGATGATGAGGAGGATAATGATGAGGAGAAGGATGATGATGATGAGGAGGAGGAGGAAGAGGAGGAGGAGATGGATGATGAAGATGATGATGATGAGGAGGAGGAGGAGAAGGAGGATGAGGAGGAGAAGGGGGATGAGTAGGAGGATGACGAGGAGGAGGAGGAAGAGGAGAAGGAGGAGGAGGAGAAGGAGAAGGATGATGAGGAGGAGGAGGAGGAGGAGGATAATGATGAGGATGAGGAGGATGATGATGAGGAGGAGGAGGAGGAGAAGGAGGATGAGGAGGAGAAGGGGGATGAGTAGGAGGATGACGAGGAGGAGGAGGAAGAGGAGAAGGAGGAGGAGGAGAAGGAGAAGGATGATGATGAGGAGGAGGAGGAGGAGGATAATGATGAGGATGAGGAGGATGATGATGAGAAGGATAAGGAGGAGGATGAGAAGGAGGATGTTGATGTTGATGATGAAAACGCAGCTGTATTTGTGGAGCCATTTCTTAAATAAACGACAAGTACTAAAATGAATTTAAAAAAAACGCTAAACAATATTTCAAGTGTCGACATGTTTGTCACAATTAAAGCCCAAAAGGAGATGCCCTCTTTCCTTCTGTAGCTAAGTCGATTGGCAGAAAGAGTCCTAGCGTATTGACTTTGATCTCTACATGTTGGTGGGCATGCCAGACACAGATGGGCAACGCAGTAACACATGGGCATGTCAACAACAAATGGGCAAGGCAGTAACACATGGGCATGTCAACAACAAATGGGCAAGGCAGTCACAGATATATTTCTGTAACAGATGTATTTCTGTAACTGCTCAACAAATGATGTAGTTCTATGTCACTGCTGTCCACGTGTTCATGTCAGATATGACAAATTTTGGTGGCCAGTTGAGACATCCTTCTGAAAGTTTGACAGCCCATTTTTTTTAAATTACTTTTTCAAATGTCTGTCCACCTTCAGTTTAGAGTTGGTCAGAGGCGGCGTTCGTTGGATGTACACATTTGTTATTAGTCGTTATCATTTGTATTGTCTGACGTTATGTCCTTCGCTGTCATACATATCTCTTTCAATCTCTTCTCTTTCTTTCTTCTCTTTCTTTCTTTTCCTGGTTCATATCTCAGCCTCTCTCTTATTCACACGTATGTGTCTCATTTCTCTTATTCATTTATCAGTTTTCTCTTTCTTTTCTTCGTCTCTTACACAATTTTCCTCCATTTCTCTTTTCTTTTTTTTTTTTTTTTTAATCATTTCTCTTTCACTTCCAGTGGCGTAGCTAGGGTTATTGGGGGGGGGGGGGTTCCAAATTTGAAAATGTATTGGGCCCCCTTTTGAGTAGGACCCTCAAATGAGTGTCCGAAATTTGTTTTCACATTGAAAATTACGCCATTGACTGGTGTCATGATTGTCTAATGTCAAAAGGCAAGGGCTCCCCAGCTCTCTAGTCACGCCACTGTTCACTTCTTTTGTTTCTCTCTATCCTCTTTGTTTTATCTATGTCTCTCTCTCTTCTTAACTTAGAGACTTAGTCATACATTATATAAAAAACTTCCATTTTCTCTCTCTCTCTATTTTATCTTTAATCTTTCTTTCTTTCTCATCTTTCCAATCTCTATTTTCTATCTCCATTTCCGTCTCTTTGTCTTTTTTACTTTATCTCTCTCTCTCCCTCCCTCCCTCCCTCCCTCCCTCTCTCTCTTTCTCTCTCTCTGTCTCTCTCTCTGTCTCGCTGATCATAGAAACCTAATTAGATTGTATTCTAATCACAATCCACAATCTCCAACTACGCAAAAAATCATTATTAGCAGCTTCTGAAATTAGCCTTGACAAAATACACCAGCTAATCAACTAGAACATTTTTGGACCAAAGTTAGCAAAAGGGACATTAATCTCACTGAAGAGAAATGAGCTTATTTCCCCTTTTTTTATGTTTCAGGAGTCGATTACTCTCCTGTTTTTTTTTCTCTCTCCGATATTGACATGTCGTAACATCGAGGGTCAAATAAATGTTTTTTTTTTGTTTTTTCTTTTTATAGCTTTAAATTGACTTACCATTTGTTCGTTCGTCTTCTAGAAGTGAATGAGAGAAAAAAAAAAAATAATTTCTATTAACTGAAATATAATTAACTATTCATTAAGTAGTGATCACGTGACTGCAGAAAACTGGTGAAAATGAAAATCATAAACTCAGCACTAGAACGTGGGCGGGACCTAAGTGCACCGAGAGAAACATCTTAATAGAAATTTTAACTCATAGTTTGAAGATCGATAGTTCTTAAAAACGAAAATGAGATGAATTTTTTTTTTTTTTTTTTTGGTACAGTAAAATAATTAGTGGTAGATTTACATTGTTTGCCTCGTCAAATGAATGTGATATAAATATAAAATCATCTTTGTATCAAAGTTATATCGATTTTATATAATGTTAAATCACTGACCTATGTTTAATTAACTGTTATATATAGATATTAGTCAATCAACGTTTATTCTTTTGAAATGTTATATAAATGATTTATCAATGTTATATCAGTGTTATATCAATGTTATATCAGCGTAATATCAATTTTATATCAGTGTTATATCGATGTTATATCAATGTTATATCGACGCTATGTCAATGTTATGTCATGTTTTGTCAGTGTTATATCTATATTATATTACCTTGATTGAAACTTATCGTGAGGCCTTAAAATGAATAGGATAGTTTTGAGACTAATTTTACATAGGCAAGTGAACGTGTGTGTGTGTGACAGAGAGGGAGGGAGAGGGAGAGAGAGAGAGAGGGAGAGAGAGAGAGAGAGAGAGAGAGAGAGATAGAGAGAGAGAGAGAGAGAGAGAGGTTGGGTTGAGGTTGAATTGTGTTCGTGTAGAATTGTGTTCGTGTAGAATTGTGTTCGTGTAGAATTGTGTTAGTGTAGAATAGTGTTAGTGTAGAATTGCGTTAGTGTAGAATTGTGTTAGTGTAGAATAGTTTTAGTGTAGAATTGTGTTAGTGTAGAATTGTGTTCGTGTAGAATTGTGTTCGTGTAGAATTGTGTTAGTGTAGAATAGTGTTAGTGTAGAATTGCGTTAGTGTAGAATTGTGTTAGTGTAGAATAGTTTTAGTGTAGAATTGTGTTAGTGTAGAATTGTGTTAGTGTAGAATTGTGTTCGTGTAGAATTGTGTTCGTATAGAATTGTGTTCGTGTAGAATTGTGTTCGTGCAGAATTGTGTTCGTGTAGAATTGTGTTCGTGTAGAATTGTGTTCGTGTAGAATAGTGTTAGTGTAGAATTGTGTTAGTGTAGGATCCATCACGTATAGAGTTGATTAAGTTCACTGGCGATGAAGTTAAAATGTGGATGAAATATGACACCAATAATAGCTACCAATGGACCTCATTCACCAATCGTAAACAAACAACATTTAGCCACGTGATACTATTGATAAAACAATGAAAAAAAAACGTATCACGTGAAAACCTGTGTGTATTACGTAATTGGTATTAAAGAGATAGGGAATCACGTGACTAAATGGTGTTTATTTACGATAGGTAAATGAGGTCCATTAAATCTTTTTTTTTTTTGTTCTCTCTCTTCCGATAGCTTCTAAGGTTCGCCCATAACTCCAAACCTTCAACAATGGCACGCGGAGTTCAAAACTCAGCTCTCTGAGCTCTTTTTTATTTTGTTTTGATTATCTGCTGTATATTATACATAACATCCTTGGGTTTTTATACTTAAAAAGTATGCTTGCTTGGGTTTATTAGTTTTCAAACTACACAAACAAAAAAACAAAAAAAAACTTAAGAAAGATAACATCATTTAATTGAATATTCCAGAATGAAAGCCCAAATTTCAAAGGGAAACAATAATAGAGTTGGGTGTCTCAATATGGTGAGCTGAACATTTTGTTGAATGTTTAATCAAAGAAAGGGATTAGAAAATCGATGTCGGTCTTCAGCGTAAGTTAGTGAAGAGTGACCCAATACTGGCTCCCACCTATCCTTGTTGGTATTAATTATACATTCGTCAACAAGTGACCCAGTCAACATTCAAAATACACAGAGCTTAAATATTCATAAAATAGTTCACCTATTTCGAAAGTCATCAGGCAGTGTTATTACGATTGCTGGAAATACATGTCATGGCGATTGTCCGCCCCTACCTCTACCTATCCCTTAGTCTGTTGGACCGTTGGGGCACCAGGCAAGATTTGTCGACCGTCTTTCTCCATTCCTCCCTTTTTTTTTGCCTTGTTCAGAACCTCTCTCAATGGCAGGCCCGTCCATTCTTTAATGTTGTCCTCCCGTCGCTTTTTCCTTCTGCCTCTTCTTCTTTTCCCTGGCACTGTTCCCTGAAGAAAGGTCTTTGCGAGCCCCGTAGATCTCGTAATGTGGCCAAAGGTTTTAAGCTTTCGTTTTTTCACAATAGTAAGCAGGTCGTCATGAGCTCCGATCGCTACAGTAACCCTGTCTCTGATTTCTTGGTTTGTGATGCGGTCTTTGAATGTGATGCCTAGGATCCTTCTGTAGCATTTCAATTCCATTGCTAGGATCCTCCTCTCAAGCTCTGCATTCAACGTCCACGACTCACAAGCATATTAAAATGTGGCCATGACCAGAGAGCGCATCAGTCTAATTTTGGTGCCGAGGGCTAAGCCCTTATCTTTCCATATTATTTTAAGTTTTGAAAGGGCTGCTGTGGACTGTGCTATTCGGGCCAATAATTCGGGTTTTGTTCCCTCATCTGAGACAATAGCTCCGAGGTATTTGAAGCTGTTAACACTAGTTAGCTTTTCACCTCCAATAATGATGCCTCTTTTAAAGCCCTGATGGCTATTGGTCATAATTTGAGTTTTTTCGGCATTTATTTGCATGCCATATGCTGCGGAAGTCTTGTCAATGCGCATCACCAGGTCAGCTAGTTCTTCTTCTGTCCCTGCTAGGCCGTCAATGTCATCTGCGAAGCGCAAGTTAGTAATTCTTCTTCCTCCAATGCTAACAGTACCTTCATAGCCCTCGAGGGCATCTTCCATTATCCTTTCAAGGAAGATATTGAAGAGTGTTGGTGACAGTAGGCAGCCTTGTCTTACTCCAACTGTGGTTTTGAACCAGTCCCCAATATTATTGTTGAAGTACACCGCACTGGTGGCCTCCTTGTAGAGGTTCTGGATAACTTTGATTATGTTTTTATTAATGTTGTACTTTTCCATTGTCGCCCAGAGTGCTCCGTGCCATACTCGATCGAAAGCTTTCTTGAAATCAATAAAGACATGGAAAAGATTCTCTTGGTGTTGGAGATAGTACGATGCAACAAACGTTTGAGCTGTCTTTTAAAATTTACGACCAATCTGGGGGAACAAATCAATCAGCCTGAAGACCAATACCCGCCCCCTCAATACAACCATCGTCCTAAAGATCACCTACGCTTGCGATACCCTGAAGTCATCCATAAGAGACCAAACGTGACTCGCCAGCGATGAGAAGGCTCCTAGAAGCAACATCGAGATCATGCCACCAACAGCGAAGTTCCTTCTCACACGGGCACTCGTTCCCTGAGTGAAATTGTGACCGGACATCGTATAAGACAAGCTGGACATATCTTTAGGATAAGACGAAATACATTGACCAAAGTCAGACATAACATGGAAACCTGAAATGACCAAAGCGAAAAAACGCAGTTCGCATCAAACAATATGGCGTCGCACCTTCTTAGCAGACGTGAAATCTGTGGGCACCAGCTGGGATGAGGCTGTTGAAGTCGCCCATGAGCGATCTCTGTGGAGAGAGCCTGCCGCCCCATGCGACGAATGACATGGTCATACATAAGTCTAAGTAAGTATTTATACATTAGTTATTTATTAGTTATTTATTAGTTATCTATTAGTTATATTGGCGTCTATAAAAGCGCTCTAAAGATCAACTCAGTGGTCCTTTTTCCCACTCTGGTATAGAGGAAAGTAGCTGACAGAAGATAACCTCTGACCTGAGAGAGACAGCTGGAGAGCTCTCACGAAGACCGCAAGACACACTTTTGAGGCCTAAAGTAAAGCCTTTGTTGAAGACAGGCGCAGATGACGAAAAAAAAAACCCGACGGACAACGCCTTTGTCTGCATCAGATGTGGCAAAATATGCAGGTTGCTACTAGGTTTGGAAACACTGAACTAATTCTTAATCTTCAGGATCGAAGACATCGCTGTCATAATACAGGGATATTCTTAATCTTCAGGATCGAAGACATTGCTGTCATAATACAGAGATATTCTTAATCTTCAGGATCGATGACATTGCTGTCATTATACAGGGATATTCTTAATCTTCAGGATTGAAGACATCGCTGTCATAATACAGGGATATTCTTAATCTTCAGGATCGAAGACATTGCTGTCATAATACAGAGATATTCTTAAGCTTCAGGATCGAAGACATTGCTGTCATAATACAGGGATATTCTTAATCTTCAGGATCGAAGACATTGCTGTCATAACAATGACCTTACAGGGATATTACTTTGATCTTACAACGACCTTACGATGACCTAACAAAAAATCGTTTTTTAAATAGTGAACAAACACCGATCAGACTGCTCCAATCAATTCAGATATATTGATATTCTATGTTTCGTTGTTTGTCTGTCTGTCTGTTTAAACTAAAACATCAGTTTGAGAAATCAAGACAGACAAGTGCCATCTCCATTAGTGCCTGCCAAATGAACTGACAAATTGTTTTGTCTTGTCAAATGTCAACAGCGTTGCCTGTAACAAGCTTTCCAGGTCTCTGCTTTCTTGTTCTGTTTTCTGTCTCTTAATTCGTTAAATCAAAGATGGCCCCAGGCCATTCACTGACCACAGTCCATCAAACTAAACTTTGAAGTGACTCTCTTCACTGCCATGTTTTGCGATAACTTAAATTTCTAAGCCATTCTTCTCCACGTTTTGAAAATGTCAAAAGTCTATTCAAAAAAAATTTGATGATGCTATCTAGCAAGAAGTAAATTATTTATTGTTGTGAACTTTCGAGGCGAATTAAAAATTTAATGAAGAAAGGTCAAGATAATGTTAAAGGTAAAAATATAATGACCTTTCCTTTATTCAGTATTAAAACGATATTTGCTTTTATTAAAATAAACATTATAAAGATTATATTAGTTTAATGCATAAAATGACTAATATGTCTTTAGTAAAAAAAAAAAAAAGTTAAGTTAAAAATTAAGTTCTAGTTATCTAGAGAAGAAAATATCGAAACCTGAATCCACCCAGCTCTAATGGATGCCTGACATTAGTCGGGGAAAAGTAAAGGCGATTGGTCGTTGTGCTGGTCACATGACACTCTCGTTAACCGTGGGCTACATCATATGCCAATATGGATCGCAAGTTCTGAAAGAGGAACTTGACTTTTCTTTATCTAGAGAAGTATCTTTTGATACTTTAGTCAGTTTCTATATTACCTTTGGCTATCCATCAGCAAAAGTATTCCAAAGATATGCAAAGGAATGCAGTTTCTAGAAAGGTCTTTATGAAAGATAATAAAAGAGGAATAAAGCGACTTTTTAGGGTTTATTGTCGTTCATCGTTAATTGTTGGTAACTGTTAATAACTTCATACTGTCAGTCAAGCTGCCTTATTATGGGTTTGTTGGATTGATTCATTTACAGTTCATATAAGTTTTTTTTCTCTGAATTCTTTTTTTTTTTTTAATTGTTCGATTTACATTTTCTGTGCTTGAGTTTCATAACATTAAGATTCAATCTACGTAAGTCTGCAAGCATTTGAGTTACATAGAGAAGCTAAAATTAAATACACCAAATATTTTAAGTTTCATGCCAAACCGGCAAACTGTGTGTCCTTTCTATTTAGTTAACACCTGGACAAGGAGTTATATAGACAAGTCCATGGAAGGGAAAATCTTTCAGTCAGTCTCTTTTTAGGTTGGATGTTGGTTATGCCAGTGAAAAATAATCAGACGATCATAGCAGACGATCATGCAGAGTCGAACATATGTTTATGTGAGTTTAAAAAAGATTGAAATAGTTCTTTCAATACAAAGAAGCATTGACATTCACTGGACACAGTTTAAAAATTTTATAATATATTCAGAATTTCATTATGTAAATTATACATATTATAGTATGTCACTCATTATACAGAGCTTGGATAGATGGACAATTTGCATTATATTTGAGATGCGACAGACTTCAAATAGTGTGTGATTACTATATATCAGCATCTCATTTGTCAACTTGTAACATCTCGTTAGCACTAATTAACTCGGTCGTGTTTGAAATGCTCGAAAGTGAATGTATTTCTTTGGCTGATAAATGTGACAAAATCTGGCCAACAGCGTCTCGTCTGTTACTGTCAAACTGGCCAGGTAACACTTGGATTGAACAGTTTGGCGGCAACGAAAACGGAACAGTGCGAAACTTTCTCATTTAGAGCTTTTAAAGTCTGTAAAAGCTGCTGTTGTTTTACAGTATAAATTTGTATATATTAATTAGACGTTGTATAATATTGTCAATTTTCGTTGAATTGTAAATGTTCATACGATAAGCCTGCATTTGGCTAAACACACACACACACATACATATATATATATATATATATATTGTTATGATCTTCTCTATCAGGACTTCTGTGAACACCTTTTAACAACACAGCACATGTAACACAAGAACTTGACAGCAAGAGTTTCAAGTAACAATGTGGCGGTTTTAATAACAAATTACATCGACAGCCAATCCAACACCAACTAAAAATGCTTTCTTGTACTAAACCGAACTGCCTAACTCAGTGATGCCCAACCTAATTCGACCTGCGGGCCATTTTAATTTCCGACACTCGTGTCGCGGGCCGCATGAACGAAAACGTAGGCCTACAAAAACGATAGACCTGAAACCCGTAGATCCAGTGCTTAATTAATTAATGGGATATTTGAAATGTATATTTTTTCCCCGCCTCAGAAGATAGCTTCATTTTTCTACTTAAAATATCAGCAACATTGGGCTTCATCTCTGTACTTAGATTATTTGCTAGTTTTACAACCGAGTCATTTTCCTGTCTCTTTTTTTGGTAAAATATTCCCATCAATCCTCCAATTTCTAGGCTTAGTTTAACAAACTTTTATTCGCGGAACAAACCAAGAATGCCGTCATATTTGTTTTATAATGTCGTTTATATGTTGTTGTTTGTTTTTTTTAAATAGCCACACTTTCTCTATAAAACAAATATGTTGGCCTAGTATCATGTTCCACAAAAGTAAAGAACCGTGTCACTTCTCTTGGTACAAAACGTACTTTCTACACTCAGAAACCTATTTTATAAACGCACAAATGCTAAATGTCATGGTACCAATCAATCAGGAGAAAAATTGAGGGCTCTAAGCCCCTAACGTAAGTACAGATACATTTTTGCACCTTCTATTTCTTTTTTTTTTTGGGGGAAAAAGGGGGGATTTTCTACACTTTGTGCCTACATTTCGGCGGGCCGGATGGAATCACGTCGTGGGCCCGATCTGGCCCGCGGGCCGTACTTTGGGCATCACTGGCCTAACTTAACATTACAGTTCTCTCTAGCTCAGCGGTTCTCAACCTTTAAGGCTCGGCGACTCCTTTTTACAACCCCACCCCCCCCCACACACACACTCTGCCTCGACCCCCCCTCCTCCGCATACACACAGCAATAAAAGAATGGACAAAAACAATTCATTTTTTCGATGGTCTTAGGCGACCCCTGGAAATCGTCAATCGACCCCCAAAGGGGTCGCGACCCACAGGCTGAGAACCCCTGCTCTAGCTCGTACAGCTACATTCTCGAAGACTCAAAGGTACCACACAGTCCTTACTGCTTTGCTGTCCTGGACTCAACTGTCCTCTCTTTACCCATGGTCTCTCGACCGAGGAGGCTTTCGGTCACATGCCCACAGCACGGGTCATACTTGCGTGCACTAGCAGTAATGTCCCTTGTTCAACAGCCCTTGACCTCTGTGATCGTCACGCTGTGATTGGCCTGAGTCGTGTGTATCAGTAGGCCGCACACACACATTAACCCTTTCAGTCCGCCACTGGAGTTACTCTGTGGCATTTTACGTCTCGAGAGACGATCTTTTCCCTTTGCAACTTCTTGTGTGACTAAAGAGGCCAATCCTTGATACACAGCTGCGATCGCAGGTTGGGCATATGTGATCACCAGGCGCCGTTGCATTTTCACCCTTCTTTCTGCGTCTGTTGTGTATGACATCTGCATTCCGTGACCCTTCCTTTATGCTCTCTCTCCATGTGGATCTATCCAGTGCCACCTCTTCCCATATATATATATATATATATATATATATATATGTATGTATGTACGTATGTGTGTGTGTGTGTGTGTGCGTGTGTGTGTGTGTGTTTTGGTTGTATCAGTGAACAAGGATCAGAGTATATAAAGGCTGGCTAACTTGAACTATTAGGGACATGGTACGGCTACAAATTGGTGACCTTTGCTTGGCCTTTCAGCAGTCTTATAATGAACACACATCCAAACTTGACTTTAAATACTTAATCGAAAAAAAAAGAGACACTGACGTCTGGAAGCAATAAAAGGGGGCAGGGCTGGACACCAAGAGGTCGAGGGACCATTTAGAAACTAGTTTTAACGGGACCAAATAGTGTGTGTGTGTGTGTGTGTGTGTGTGTGTGTGTGAGAGAGAGAGAGAGAGAGAGAGAGAGAGAGAAATGGTTTCCAAGAACTAAAAACAAAAATTATCCTGAAACTATTTTCCAAGACATGTTTCTGGTGGAAGACAAGTTGTAGATTTAAAAGCATTCTGGGACTGTTCTGAATTTGAGTGAAGTTACTGTTAGAACCTTATGGAAATTCAAATTAGACTTTAAGTAAGCCCCCACCAAAACACGCACGCACACACACAAAACAGAAGGTTGAGAAATGCTAGAAAAACATTTTAAAATAATGAGCTCTTTTTTATATATATTTAAGAAAACATAAATACAAATAATTTTAGATTAATATATTTACACTTTTTTTCTTGTAAATTAAAGGTGTTCAATACCTTGAGATACCGGTAATCTGTGTGTGATGATCATAGCAACTCTTCAATTCTGCTGCAGAGAAATCCCTGCGATCTGCTGCATAAATATGAGTGTATTCTGAACTGCTGATCTACTGAACACAAGGATCAGTTTATTTATACTTCTGTTACGGTCGGAGCGCAGCATGGTGTGAATGAAATATGGGGCGAATGCGTGGATTGACTGGAAGTGACGTCAAAGAGAAGGAATCCGGAAAATGTAGTGATATGAACAACTGTTATTAATATTATGGTAACCATTTTTATAACATGATTAGAGTGCTCATATAGTACTATCTCAAAATTAGATCAATAAATAAACAAATGAATTATAGCCTTTGACCAATAAATTTTTGTATCAATATCCCAGGTTTTGATTAAAGGTCTAGTCCAGAGATCTTAAGTTAAATTGAATTATTCTGAGTTTAAAACCCAACACTCGTAGGACAAATAGATATGACAAGTGATAATACTGAATATAATATATATTGTTACGAATCTCACTATCCAGGCTCTCTGTAAACTGCACCATACACCACCAACTCAAAGAACTTGACAACTCAGGGCTCCAAAGTAACGTAACACTTTAATAGTTGAATAAATAACAGCCAATACTGTACAATTGGCAGCACGTACACTGTACAAATATCTCTCCTGTTAATAGCCGTACCGCCATATCAACTCTTGCACTGGCCTCTCCGTCTCGTTCCGGGCTTGCACTGGGTTCAACAGTTCAGGACTGACTTCACACACTAGGCTCGTTGTGTCGGACTCGATCACAGACCAAGATCAAGACGCCGTTCGTCTCAACTGTACTTGATAGTACTCCGCACTGAACCGTCGTAATGCTCCGTACAGAACCACACCGCTGAACTGTGCTGTAGTCGACCGTGTTCTGAACGCTTGTCGTGAACCTCCTTTCTGAACCGTCTTGACTGCGACACCTCCGCTCCTTATATAGGGTCCCTACTGGCCTTCTCGAACCGGACAGAACGCCGCTCGACGTTTCTAGGTGGTCAGATGACTACAACTCTCGTGACGCTCCTGAGCTCTGTTCACGACGTCGAACCTTCCCGGACCGCCGTCGATCCTTCCCGAACCGCCGTGTTGACACTTGTCTCGGCTGACCGTCGTAACTCGTCACGGTTGACCGCTCCTCTAGCGCTGGCCTAGGGCGATTTGCGTCGGCTGACTACACACACACCACTACCCCTCTCTGTGCCACCACCAAGTTTATAACAATATATACAATTTATTAGGAGTTAGCCAAAAATTTCCAAAAAAAAGTATAGATCTAGCACTTTATAAAACTAGACTAGGACAATATTAGAAAAACAAAATATGTTCACCGGTCTTCGTACTGTCTCCTGGCGAGCTGTCGTCACTTCACTATGACGTCACCACATTCATGAACGAACTCGCACTGCGCTGCACAATTCGACAAAAAAAAGTTGTAAAACAAAAGAGTTGCAATTTGGTGCAGAATCGTTGACGCAACATCCCCAACACACACACACACGCACACACTCAGATTGCCGTCCCTAGACTACCAGTTAGTGTGGGAGGAGGAAGGAAGTGAGGACATACAGGAGGGGGAGAAGGGAGGGGGTAGCAGACGTAAGACAATCATTCTTTCTTAGTTTTTTTTGTCGATATTTGTTTTTTTTTTAATTGCAGGAGGCGGGAACACCAAGCAGCTTTATTCCGTGACGTGTATTCAGTGGAAAGTTTTGATTTAAATGCCCAGGCACTCACCCACTTATAGGTCAGATCGGTTTGGGAAATGAAAACGGATGCGCTTGTTTAATTGTCAGGCAGTAAGCAGACGAGACTAGGGATAGGTTGCAAGACCACGTGCTCTGGGCGACCCGACGTGAGAAATTGGCTTCTTTAGGGAATGAATGTATCCCAGAGTCACGAGAGGGGTGATAGTGGTATATAGTTTAACGTTGTCAGGATCTTTAAAATCTTTATGCCGAGGAGGGGCTGGTACTGTCAGAGGTGGAATTAGGAGGTGGGGCGGGGGGATCTTTTACTATTTACCTGTAAACTGAAAATTTAAAGATACTCCAGAAAGCCAGTAAATATTTGCATTGCCAAATTAATTGGAACAAGTAAAAAAAAAAGAAAATACATGCCTGCCTGGTCGTGAGGTTTGCACGCTGTACTGTCGTTCAGATTTATCGATGGTCCCGGGTTCAAACACTGCCCGCTCCCATCCCCCGTCGTCCTGCGGGAGGTTTGGACTAGGAAGTAATTATCTTCAACTCTGAAGGAACATCCGAAACATGTAAAACATTTTACAAACAAAACATTTTACAAACAAATACAGTTTGCATTGAGTAGTGCCATATCTCTCAATATAGCAAGTTTTTTCCCCCTTTTTCTATATAAAATGATAAAATGGTGTGTATTTATGTTTCTTATGTGTTGTAAACCGATCTGTACTGGTGTGTCACACTGGTTTGGTGTTAAGGTCAGCGTGTGTGTGTGTGTGTGTGTGTGTGTGTGCTATTAGGCTATAAATTGTTTTGCCATCCTGTGTGTAATAAATTACACTTGATGTCTTCGTCGATACTGGTAGTTTCGACAGCTACATTTGTGCTTCGGCTGTCGCAAAATGTAGATATAGAACTTTTCACTCATCAAAACTTGTATCTGTAGCCAACACTAACCTAACATGTTATACTTACAGCAAGGTTAATTCTGATATTAATTGATATTAATTCAGCGGCGCCCTAAGATCCCGAAATAAAAAAGGACCGCCGATTCAGAAGCCAAGCGCTTTAACGCGCCTGCTGACAGCCTCTGTGCTGATGTGACAGTAGACCACGACTTCCTTCAAGAAGTAAACACAAAACACTGAACCATAATCTTCAAATCTAAAAACTAAACCTAATAAAATACTCAGAAAGACACAAAGATAAAGTCACATTCCTCGTTCCATATGCTAGGACAAAGTTGTACAAATGCTCCTTCTTCCCTAGTGCACTTAGAGCATGGAAATGGGTTGCCTGAGTCAGCCAGGGAAACCAATATTTTGGCAGAATTAAAGTCATTGATTAACATGCATGACATAGGAACATGCGTAGGACGTAGTATTTTTTTTTTGTTTTTGCTTTTTAAATAACGTCTGTATTTTATAAGATAAGACAAATAACGTCTGTATTTTATAAGATAAGACAAATGTCTGTATTTTATAAGATAAGACAAAGAGAAACTGCACAGTCCATCTCGTATACCGGTCTAGTCATCTGAACGTTCCAACATAACAAAGAGATCGAAGAGTAAGAAGAAAGGAGAGCAAAGAAAGAAAGAAAGAGAACAGGAAGGGAGGGGAATAGGTGAAAAAGAGATGGGGAAAGAGAAGGTCAGGGAGATAAAGAGTGTGAGAGAGAGAGAGGAAAAGCGTCAGAAAGTATAAGAAACGGAGAGCAAACGAGATAGAAAGGGTGAGAGAGAGAGAGAGAGGGAGGAGGAGAGAGAAAGAGAGAGAGAGAGAGAAACGGACAGAAAGAGGTAAATGGAGAAATGCAGAGGAAGAGAGAAAAAAAAAGACGCACAGAGACGAGGGACTGAGAGAGTAGGTCATTAACAACAGAAGCAGTCCACTATTAGATTGAAATTATTGAACTCTTTCCGGATCACTGAACATTGTATTGATCTTTCCAAGACCGCCCCCCCCCCCCCCACCCCAATCACGATAAATCTTTTTTTTGTTTTCCTTCTACTTCACCACTCGTGTTGGTAGAACGCCGACTAACACGTCACAGTATTTATTTCATGTACTCTCTAATCACTTAGTAGGTAAACAGCCTCTGTCCACAATTCGAAACTACCATCCCTTTAACTGTTACAGCGGTTCTCAACCTATTTAGTGCCGCGACCCCTTAATGCGATTTCTCCACTAGTACGCGACCCCCCCAGCCGTATACTATCTTCATCCTAGGTAAATTGAAATTGACTAATGCTATAAAAATCCTTATCGTAATGTCTATATCTGGTTTATGATATATTTTCATTTGGTAAAAGTTGAATACAGCAAAAGCTTTATGTAACTGTAACTAGTGTAAAATAAATGTGTTTATATAATTAAATTGCTACAAAGTTTTTTTCACTTTTATTTAATTAAATTTATGTGTGGTGACACGGTTACTGTGTGGTCAACCGTGACACACGGTCAAGTGTTGAGTATCGAGAGTTAGGGGACTTGGGGGAAGTGACTAGTGTGTAAACACGAGAGAGAGAAAAAGGTCAGCGAGTGAAGCAAGAGATCTGTATATAACGTTGCCGTGTATATATGTTATGTTGAAATGTTACACAATTAAAAAGGCACTTTAAACATAAAAAGGACTTGTTTCTTCACATTATGTTTGACGATCGTTTCATAATTTCTTTAATAAAAATCGCTGTGAGTAATGTGATGCCCCTTTATTTTGTTATTATAAATAAAACTATATGGTACAAATAAGATCGTTAGAAACGACTAAAAAAAAAACAACAAATAAACAAACAAACAAAAATTCCGATGATAAATAGACTAAAAATCCAAATTTCCCATGGTCTTATGCGACCCCTGACAAATGGTCATTGGACCCCCGAAGTGCTCGCGATCCACAGGTTGAGAACCCCTGCTTTAACATCAGGTCATAATTCAAAAAGAAAAATAAGTAGACAAATGGTTTATACTGGAAGATACAATCTTAGTGTATTACAGAGAATAAATCTTGAACTAATGATGTTACTTTAGTTAAATGTCAATATTTACTTGTAACAAATGCTTAGACACTTTTGGGGGGGGGGGGGATAAACGAGTGGGGAGGGAACATTAAATGTTCCTGGGGGGGGGGGGTTCCTTGTAAGAATTTATTCTAGAGTTTCGGTTCAAAGTAAACGTTTATAAGTATATTTGTTTTCCACCTGCAAACATTTCTTTCTATAACCCAAAGTTTCCTTCTGTCTGTATAATTGTATCAGGGCGAGCTTATAATTCCAAATATTTTGAAATGAATTGAATTATTTTTTAAACATAAAATATGGAGGAATTTTTTTTTTTGAATTTGAATTGTTTTTCGTCACTCTTTCTAAGAATAAGTTCCACTGTGTAAAATTTAATTATTAATTACATTAATCAAATGTTCACACCTATAAAATGCTTCAGATGGCATGGGTCTCAATAGCCTCAGACAACTAGTCCAAATCCAGGCCTTCATTTGAGACTCTGATATTGAGTCCGGCGAAATTGTTATGACTAACAGGAAAAAGGGCAAAGGCGAGTAACTGGCGCCTAAACCAGTAAGCTTCGGGTCAGGATGGCCTCGTTAGCTTCGGCTGGCAACTCACTTAAGAAACTGCTGCTGCCTTGCAGCTATACCCAAAAGAGGCTTCGGGGGCCAACCCTGAATAAAAATCAGAAGCAAGCGACCCTTAAGGAGCTTGCAGCACAAAGAGATACACCCTGACACAGCCTGCGTCGCAGATGATCCTAGATTGTATCGGGGCCATTGCCGTTCCCTTAAGGAGCTTGCAGCACAAAGAGATACACCCTGACACAGCCTGAGTCGCAGATGATCCTAGATTGTATCGGGGCCATTGTCGTTCCCTTAAGGAGCTTGCAGCATATAGAGATACACCCTGACACAGCCTGAGTCGCAGATGATCCTAGATTGTATCGGGGCCATTGTCGTTCCCTTAAGGAGCTTGCAGCACAAAGAGATACACCCTGACACAGCCTGCGTCGCAGATGATCCTAGATTGTATCGGGGCCATTGTCGTTCCCTTAAGGAGCTTGCAGCACAAAGAGATACACCCTGACATAGCCTGCGTCGCAGATGATCCTAGATTGTATCGGGGCCATTGTCGTTCCCTTAAGGAGCTTGCAGCACAAAGAGATACACCCTGACACAGCCTGAGTCGCAGATGATCCTAGATTGTATCGGGGCCATTGTCGTTCCCTTAAGGAGCTTGCAGCACAAAGAGATACACCCTGACACAGCCTGCGTCGCAGATGATCCTAGATTGTATCGGGGCCATTGTCGTTCCCTTAAGGAGCTTGCAGCACAAAGAGATACACCCTGACACAGCCTGAGTCGCAGATGATCCTAGATTGTATCGGGGCCATTGCCGTTCCCTTAAGGAGCTTGCAGCATATAGCGATACACCCTGACACAGCCTGAGTCGCAGATGATCCTAGATTGTATCGGCCATTGCGTTCCCTTAAGGAGCTTGCAGCATATAGAGATACACCCTGACACAGCCTGCGTCGCAGATGATCCTAGATTGTATCGGGGCCATTGTCGTTCCCTTAAGGAGCTTGCAGCATATAGAGATACACCCTGACATAGCCTGCGTCGCAGATGATCCTAGATTGTATCGGGGCCATTGCCGTTCCCTTAAGGAGCTTGCAGCATATAGAGATACACCCTGACATAGCCTGCGTCGCAGATGATCCTAGATTGTATCGGGGCCATTGCCGTTCCCTTAAGGAGCTTGCAGCATATAGAGATACACCCTGACACAGCCTGAGTCGCAGATGATCCTAGATTGTATCGGGGCCATTGCCGTTCCCTTAAGGAGCTTGCAGCATATAGAGATACACCCTGACACAGCCTGCGTCGCAGATGATCCTAGATTGTATCGGGGCCATTGTCGTTCCCTTAAGGAGCTTGCAGCATATAGCGATACACCCTGACATAGCCTGCGTCGCAGATGATCCTAGATTGTTTCGGGGCCATTGCCGTTCCCTTAAGGAGCTTGCAGCATATAGAGATACACCCTGACACAGCCTGAGTCGCAGATGATCCTAGATTGTATCGGGGCCATTGCCGTTCCCTTAAGGAGCTTACAGCATATAGAGATACACCCTGACACAGCCTGCGTCGCAGATGATCCTAGATTGTATCGGGGCCATTGTCGTTCCCTTAAGGAGCTTGCAGCATATAGAGATACACCCTGACATAGCCTGCGTCGCAGATGATCCTAGATTGTATCGGGGCCATTGCCGTTCCCTTAAGGAGCTTGCAGCATATAGAGATACACCCTGACATAGCCTGCGTCGCAGATGATCCTAGATTGTATCGGGGCCATTGCCGTTCCCTTAAGGAGCTTGCAGCATATAGAGATACACCCTGACACAGCCTGAGTCGCAGATGATCCTAGATTGTATCGGGGCCATTGCCGTTCCCTTAAGGAGCTTGCAGCATATAGAGATACACCCTGACACAGCCTGAGTCGCAGATGATCCTAGATTGTATCGGGGCCATTGTCGTTCCCTTAAGGAGCTTGCAGCATATAGAGATACACCCTGACATAGCCTGCGTCGCAGATGATCCTAGATTGTTTCGGGGCCATTGTCGTTCCCTTAAGGAGCTTGCAGCACATAGACATACACACTGACACAGCCTGCGTCGCAGATGATCCTAGATTGTGCTCCATTGCCGTTCCTTTTAGACACATCTGCATGAAAAGGGAGGTAGGGGGATTGTTGTTTTTTGGCAACATCACTCCGACCCCTAGCTAATGATCAGACATTCATCTTATTTATATGATATCTGTCTGCTCTTTGCGACAGAAGGAGTCCATAGACTTACAAGTGTACCAAATTTTGTTTGTAATACTTCTTCATTTTGTTTTTGTTTTTATTGTCATATATTCCATGCAGCCAAGTCCATCCCATAATAGTCTAATCACGAGGCTATGTGCTCCCTATAAATACCAGCACACATGAGTCATTATAGAGTTCTCTGCACTCTCTCTTGGTTTACAACACTGTATCAAACATGTCCAGTATTGGATTGTCTCCCATCACAGGACGCCGTTGTCTCCCTTGTCAGATTTAGTAGGATTACGGTAGATAACCGAGACAATGTTGTGGGACAAACCAAATCTGTAATAAACAGATTCGGGGAGTGGGAGGAAACTATAGCAAGAGAAGTCATCCCTACAATCAACGTTTTACCGAGTACTTCTAAGACTAATCAAATTTAGTCTGGTAAAATAAAATCTCAATTCAATTAAGTACTTGCATTATTCCCATAATATTAATTAGCGGCATATCCACGTTGTACTCGTAACATTTTCATATGAATTTGTAAAAGGTCGAAGTATGTGTCACCAACTGTGAGAGACTAACCAATTGTGACTTTATTGTTGGTCTTTGATAAGTAAAGTATAAAAGACTCATGCACAAAGCAGTCCCGTTTCTGCAGATTTGGGCGTTGAAGTCTTCCATCAGTAAGATGAGGTCGTATCTTGGGACTTCATCCATTCCCAGTTATAAATAACACAATAATAATCGTACACATCAATAGAAGGAGCGTCCCTTTGTAAAGAACCAGAGCCCAATTTCCTGTAGAAGAAATCAGAGAAGATAGGGCCTGGACTGGGCACTCCTTGCGCCAATCGCCAAATAGCATCTCCAAAAAGGCATTTAACTGGAACCCATCAGGTAAATGAGAGATTTTGGGCCTAAGGGGCACCTGGCGACGCGAACTAAAGGAGGTAACCCCAAAAATTTAGGTTACACCTGGAACAAGATGGAAGGAATGGTCAAAGACAGATGACAATGGAGATCCATTGTTGGCAGCCCATACTCTAATAGGAAAGAGGGGGCTGCATATAAGTACAGTTATTTCAACCCTCAGGAGCACATATTCTTCTTATCTTATCATATCTTATCTTATATTATACAGACAAACGTTAAGTCTGAATGTTACCAGCAATAAGACAACTAGAAATGACGTAAACATCGAATTAAGTTCGAAAACAAACAGAATTTTTAAAAATACTTTTTAAAAAAAAAGCCTTGTCTAAGGGGACGAATTCCAAGTCAAAAACTATATCTCTCAATAATGTAGAAGTTATTTCCCTTTTCGATATCAAACAAAATAATCAATTACCAATAATTTATGGACTAATTGGTAAACTTTTAATTGAATCATGTTTTATTAATAACAATAAATAGTTGTTAAATGTTTTAACTTGATCCGAGAAAGTGTGTGGGAGAAATAACGTGTACAACTTTCTAAGGGGAAAAAACCTGAAATATTTAGTCATATCTTTAAATACTGAAGAATTAATTTCCCTTGTCAGTATCAAACAAAATAATTAAATACCAATAATTATTCGAGTAATTGTTTTTTTTTTATCTATTGTCTTCGCCAATTAATCAAAATTTCAACTTGATCCGAGAATTGGTGTAGGAAGAAATAACGTGATCAAACGTCTTACGAGACAGACAGACAAATGAGCTAATGTAAACTTTGTAATTAACAATTTTACCACACCAATCTATTACAGATACATTATGCCTGAGGTCTGTTATGTACTAAGTTTCCACGTCAAGAAACAACTCAACTTGCTAAACTCGAGTTGTATTTGTTTCACCTTTTTTAAAAAAAAAAATAAAAACACTACACTTTACCATTTTACTTTCGCTAGCACCATTACCATTCTGACCTCGGCCATCCCTCGGTTACTTGGTAATTTCATTCCAAAGAACACACAGTCTACCACGTTAGACCGCACAGGGGCGGATAATTCTTCTCCACACCGATTCCCAAAACTTCTGCTAACACGATTAAGGAAGCACTCGTGAATCAAAATGAAGGCGGGAAAAAAAGTAAAATTTACAATTTCGCACTCAGAGCACATAGGAGAGGACACATTAAAAATAATTCAGAGAACTGAAATGGAAAATGTCCGAGTAGATTAAGGCCCGTATGCTGCTAGTCTTATATAAAAGTATAATTAGTCTAAACTACTTCCGGTGCTGCCCAAACCAACGAAACTAAATTAAGAAAAGAAGCTTATAAACTCATATTGTATGTGTATGTTTGAATAAAAAAAATTCTAAAAGGCATCTGACATTATCGTCTGAGATTGAGCCCAAGTCTTTAGTTTCCTAGTTGAGGATTCAAACAATTTAAAACAAAGGGAAAACGAAAATGTGGTTATTTGCAGGGCCTCCACCTCCTTAAATCCGGCCCTAGTTATTTCAATAAGTTTTACGGTTTCTTCCAGTTTAACCGTTCAAATAAATATTTTTTTTTTACTCTGCTCTTAACCCGATTTAGCTCTAAGACTTGTTTCGTTAATGTTCTAACTAACTAGATAAAAGATTCATATTTTTACATTGAGCTCAGATGAATTGGGATGCGAATTCGAAAGGGCGCTAATTTAATTTTTATTACTTGCCAGTAAGTTGGGCGAGCTTTGTGATTCTTATAAAAATGCGAAAGCATTTATAGTTGAACTGTCATGAAGTTCACAGAATCATTTCTTTTCATAGAAAACTGTGATGTACTATTTGGCATTGTTCCTCTAGCCAGATTTTCTATGCTGAGCTGTAAGCCCTTGTGCAGGCTGTGCCTTAGAAAAGTAATGTGCTGTTCTTCTCAGCTTTTCCACGCAACCATACGAGTGTTGAAGACGCGGTGGCTGAGCGGTAAAGCGCTTGGCTTCTGAACCGGGTACCAGGGTTCGAATCCTAGTTAAGACTGGGATTTCTGAGTCCACCCAGCTCTAATGGGTACCTGACATTAGTTGGAGAAAAGTAAAGGTGGTTGGTCGTTGTGCTGGCCACATGACACCCTCGTTAACCGAAGGCCACAGAGATGACCTTTACATAATATGCCCTATAGATCACAAGTCTGAAAAGGGAACTTATAAGAGTGCTAGGTATGGCAGTGTTTGATGTAGTAGGGTCTGTCTGAGGTGAATTAAGACTAAAGACTAAGAATGTTTTATATATCCAAATGGAAATTTGTTGTGATTACAATGACTCTTTTTCTCATATAAAGACAACACAACAGAAACATACACATAAATACAACAGACACAACATAGAAAGCTCATTCAACGACTACACACAGGCATCTTGGTCCTATTCATGTTTCCTGATCAACGAGTGGCGTTGATATAGTCTGACCGAGTGAGGTACGAACCAGTTTTTGTACCGCTCTGTTCTAGTTTTGATCGACAGTAGTCGCCCACTTCGCGACGACCTGACATGGTTCTTATGGAGAGGGTGGCCGTTGTCTTCCAATTAAATTGGGGCACTCTACGACAAATCTATCTATTCTCAAGACAACTCTCTCGCAGAAGTGCGCTCGGTTAGTGTGACCTCATTGTAATATTTTGGCAGGGAGAAAACAGGTTGGAAGCCTGGAGTCATGAAAGTTTTATTCTTCTTTTTTTCTTATTTCCCGAATCTCCCGACTCATTAGCACAATTATCTCCCTTCTGCTTCTCTCTTACATTGAAGACTTACGTTCCATAAACTGCCCAAGACTGCTTAATAGTTTCTCTTTATTCTCCTGCCTCGTTTTGCCTCCAACCAATTTGCATAATGTGTTTATGTCTCAAAGTTAGCACTAATAGGGTTGGAAGACATTTCCCAGAAATAACCCATGTCCGTGTTATGTCTGTCTGGAGATCATGTTTGTCTAGTATGGAAAACATGAAATACGATTTTATTTCATCTAACTAGGCTTTCGTTTTATTTTCGTGGAGATATTGTGATATTGTCTTGGTAATATTGTCTTGGAGATATTGTCTTGGTGATATTGTCTTGGAGATATTGTCTTGGTGATATTGTCTTGGAGATATTTTCTTGGTGATATTGTCTTGGAGATATTGTCTTGGTGATATAGTCTTGGTGATATTGTCTTGGTGATATTGTCTTGGTGATATTGTCTTGGTGATATAGTCTTGGTGATATTGTCTTGGTGATATAGTCTTGGTGATATTATCTTGGTGATATTGTCTTGGAGATATTGTCTTGGTGATATAGTCTTGGTGATATTGTCTTGGTGATATTGTCTTGGTGATATTGTCTTGGTGATATAGTCTTGGTGATATTGTCTTGGTGATATAGTCTTGGTGATATTATCTTGGTGATATTGTCTTGGTGGTATAGTCTTGGTGATATAGTCTTGGTGATATTATCTTGGTGATATTGTCTTGGTGGTATAGTCTTGGTGATATTGTCTTGGTGATATAGTCTTGGTGATATTGTCTTGGCGATATTGTCTTGGTGGTATTGTCTTGGAGATATAGTCTTGGTGATATTGTCTTGGTAATATAGTCTCGGTAATATTGTCTTGGTGATATTGTCTTGGAGATAATGTCTTGGTGATAATGTCTTGATGATATTGTCTCGGTAATATTGTCTTGATGTTATTGTCTTGGAGATAATGTCTTGGTGATATTGTCTTGGTGATATTGTTGTGGAGATATAGTCTTGGTGATATTGTCTTGGTAATATTGTCTCGGTAATATTGTCTTGGAGATATTGTCTTGGTAATATTGTCTTGGTGATATTGTCTTTGAGATATTGTCTTGGTGCTATTGTCTTGGCGATATTGTCTTGGTGATATTGTCTTGGTGATACTCAAGTCATTTTAGGAAACAAGTGTTAATACTCGTGCAACAACCTCGTTGATAAGGCTTTACAAAGTATGACTCGTTGAATTTGTTTACACATTGGCTGTTAGTTCGCGTGGTAGATTATCGTTCGATGGTCTTGATAATCCCAGGTTTAAACCCTACCCGCTGTCATTTCCCCGCCGTCAAGTTGGAGGCTTGGGCTCTGAATAATTTTCTTCTAATCTGAAGGAACATCCAAAACATATTTTTTTTTAATTGTACATATTGTCATTGTCTTACACTCTGTGTTTGTCTTACATCCGATGTTAAAGGAACAATGAAGTAGTTCTTTGACTAGGCTGCAAGACCCATCTGTGACCTACATATTTAGCCCCTCCTGACTCGGAAGAGGCAGTTGTCTGATGAAGTCAGTGGAAGTCTTCTCTAATGGTCAATCGTGTTTTTTTCTTCGAAAATAACTTTTTTTTTTTGACTGCTTAAGGTTTGTAAAATGTTTGTAAAATGTTTTACATGTTTCTGATGTTCATTCAAAGTTAAAGATAATCTAGTCCAAACCTACTGCTGGAAGGCGGGGACTGGCAGAGAAAAGGGTATGAGCCCGGGACCATAGAGAAGTCCGAAGATTGACCAGCACTCATATCACACCACCAAGCAGACATCCATCTTGTGCAGCAAATTTTGTAAAGTTTTCTTTCTAAGCCCAGCTCTGGCTATAGTGATCTCCTCTATGCCTTCAAGTTGGTTTAGTGGACTTTAATTTTTTTTTTTACAAAGCTTATATCAATTCACTCTGTCTGTCTGTTTGTCCGTCTGTCTGTCTGGTAAAAACGTGTGTACAGCTTATTTCTCCCACACCCATTCTCGGATCAAGGCGAACCTTTGAACATTAATTCATCGGCATGAGCAAGACATGAATCAATAAAAAAAATTAATCCGTCATTAATTACTGGTAATTATTAATTATTTTGAAAGAAAGAAAACATCATGCAAATATGACTTTTACAAAAGTCTCTTTCTTCAAGCCTGATGCTTTCTATTCTCTTCTTTTCATTGTTATGTTAAACGTCCTGTGAGATAGTATTACTATTTTTATTGTTACCTTCATATTTATTAGACCTTGGGGTTACAACGTTAATCCATCAATCAAAATTAACTTTTGAACTTCCAGAAGATAAAGCTCCAGTACAGACGCAGACAGCTCTGATCATTCACCAAGGAATTCATGTCCAAGGACACTACTTTGACATGTTCCACTAATCTGTCCCTGCAGATTTCTAGGTTAGTGTTTCCCAAATTTGTATCCCAACGGAACAGTTCAAAAAATTTGAGTATTTAGCGGAACACTTTGCTTATTTTTTTAAGAGAGATAAATTCACGTGGTGGCCTGCTAGTTAAATAGTCCAGTATTTCTTGGGACACCCTATTCAGGCCTTGCGGACCTCTAGGGTTCCGCGAAACACAGTTTGGGAAACACTGTTCTAGGGAATGATTCTCTCCGAGAAGTTTTTCTGTGTTTTTTTTTTAACACGATGCTGGAAAATATTACGAAACGAAAACAAAAAGTAGGTTTAAAAAAAAAAAAAACAGAGGGGAAGGGGGAAGTAATGCTTCTGTTTCACTTGATGTTTTTACCTGTCTGCTTGATTCATTCTTGTTACTGCCCTTGTCAACTCGATTAGTTCTGAGCTGAATTCTTTGTACTCAAGTTCCTTTCTTTCTTCTCTTCCAGAAATGATTTCAGCAAAACTTAGTGAAAAGATCCATTTTAAAATAAAGTTTGTAAACACGAATCTAAAGCGGCGCAATCTTCCTTGTGATATCATCTCGAACTGTAAGATTTGGTTAGATTTATTTCTTTTCACTTTTGCTACTTTGACCTTCAAAGAGTTACTGTTCTTGATTTTTTTTTTTTGGGTGGGGGGGGGGGGGAGGGGGGGGGAGGGGGGGGGGAGAAACGGCAGACGTCACAAAATGGTGTAAAACTAATTTACTGAGAAAACGAAACGAAAAAAAAACAAAATTCTGGTTGACTGACAATTTGTTTATCAGGAGGGGAAGAAACAAAAAAATGTAGAAACTTAAGTCTTTAACTGACATTGTTAGCCAGATTTTGTACAAGTTGCAGGGAATATCGAGCAGAAGATAGGCAGTTAATAATGTTAGAAATTATCTCAGTATAGACACCGATAACTATAAATGTACCAAAGTGACAATACTTTATACAAGCAGATAATGTCTAACACGTGATTACAAAAAGGAGTTTATGTTTTTGCACAAACTCGTATGCGGCCACTTTAGGTCCGTTGTTTGGTAGGAACTGCAAATAAAAGTGCACATTTTGATGTCATCCTACACGAAAGGTTTGAGGGTTGATTAGAAGTGCTTTTATTTTATTTATTTATTTTTTTTTTTGGAATTTGTCATTATTGACCAATAATAGTATGTTCGCTGTTAGTGATAATTTCAAGAACTAAGCGTAATTTTTAGTTCACAAAAAGTTACATTGCACCTATATAGAACACGATGCATGCCATTGTAAAATTGGGTTTCCAGCAGCATGACAGACAGACAGACAGCACAAAACCAATAGTGTTTTTTTTTCCTTTCTGGGGGACCGCTAAACAAAATATGAAACTGTGATCTTATTTCAAAAAGTAAACGAAACAATTATTCCTAAATTAAAGATTTACTATAATATGTGCATTGAGAAAGTTCGTACAGCTCAGGGGCCAAACGCACTATAGGTAAGAGGAATAACTTCTGTGATGTTTCCAAACAAAAAATGTTTTAACTATTCCTTTATGCAAGAATTTTACTCTCCAAAAGACGCACGAGGTCACCAGGCACTAAATTAACTGCTTTGAATTAAACGCATTCTTAGTAATGAACACTTCGCCTTTTATCCCCCCCCCCCACCTTTTTCAAGGCCCTGGCCGCTTCCTCCATGAGCGCCCCCAAGGCACCCCCCCTGTGGGAGGACGCGAATAAAAGATATAAACAAGAACTGAATAACAAATTAGAATTTAATTTTTCCCTCTCCGCTCGGTTGAGTAAGCTCCCGTGCCCAGCGAAGCGTGAGCTTCTTGTCTGCGCTCCCGTCACAGCAGACGGCTTGACATCTTGGCGGCAAAAAGCAGGATATTTTATAGACATTACCTACCCAAGCGGATATGCAAGACCGCTGTATCCATAGTCTGTCGTGCGGAATATTTTCCCTGCTGGTCGATGAATGCTTAGCGCTGGGATGTAAGCCTGGCGTTGATTTACATTCCAACACGTACGTAATGCACATACATCCTCCCCCTCCCCAAAAAAAATAAGGAGTAGGAGGAGGGGGGCCTACAGGTGCTACAACACTCGATGTGGAAGAGAAAGGTACTCAAGGGCTATCTAGCAATAAGTGCATCATTATCATACACTTTGATAAGAGGTACTTGAGGTAATGGACTACCCTGTTTAAAAAAAATGTCTAACATACTTAAGAGGACACTGTCGGGAAAAAGAAAGGGAGCGAATTTGGGCGTTTACCAGTTTTAAATATGCAGTAACTAGATCTAGAAATTTTTTTTATGAATCATCATTTTCAAATTTTAAAGGTTCACAACATAAGAAAAAAAAACGAATAAGATTAATATACAGTGGCGTATCTAGGGATTAGGGTGCTCTTTAGGGGCCCTTGCATTTTGACATTAGACATCATGATATGAGATAATGTAATAAAAAATTCGGACACTCTTTTGGTGGCCCCTCTCCGGTGTGGGCCCGGAAGTGATTTTCAAATTCGGACCCCTCCAACCCCTACCCTAGCTACGCCACTGTTAATATATGACATAAATAATAAAACATCTATGTAACATATAACATCTATTATATTTTATGGAACATATAACAGCATCATTGGGAGTCGTTATGGAGAAAAAATGGGCGGCACCAAAATCCAACGAGGACTGGAACCAACATCCTCTGACAAATCAACGTCGCTTACAAGTGACATAGACGTCAAACTAACAATAGACCAGGGGTTCTCAACCTGGGGGTCGATTGACGATTTCTCAGGGGTCGCCTATGACCATCGAAAAATGAATTGTTTTTGTCCATTCTTCTATTGCTGTGTGTGTGTGTGCGGGTGGGGTGGGGGGTCGCGGCAGAGTGGGGGGTTGTAAAGGGGGGTCGCCGAGCCTAAAAGGTTGAGAACCGCTGCTGAATAGACAATAATACAGATGCTCTTTCCTTCACCCAAAAAATCTTTCAAATTAGTAGAGTTAACTGTTTTGAATGTATGATCTCCTAGTGAACAAAATAAAAATTCAGGGAAGAGATTTATAAGATTCTTTAATTTAACCTTTATGGTAGGTCAAGATCCAAAATCTTCTTTTCGCAAAATTTCAGGTTATCAATTATAATCTTTTTTTTTTAAAGTTTGCATTATCTCTCTTATTCAGGCTTAAAATAAAGTCGCTGGTATCAGAGTTCCGATATCCGATATTTTTTTCCCTGTCTTGAACAAGTTCTATATTTAAGCCAATGTCTTTGGAACGATGAAGTGGGGTGGGTAGGGCAGTGATGACGTGATTGCTAAACTCTCGAACCGGGAACTTAGATGTATTTTTAAAAAAACAAAAATTGAGTCAAGTGGCCGTGATGTTCATTTGTTTCGAATAGAGCGCGTTCCATGTTTTTAATCTTGCTGATGACCTTCACATTTACATTTTTTTTTTCAGGTTGTCGATGACTTTCTGGCTTGTTGCTTGTGTGTTTCATCAAGCCGAGGGAAAGAGAATGCACATTAAAACTACATCAAGTATGACAAATGGGACTTTTATTCCAATTTTTCGTTTTGAAATTTTATTCTTGAGTTTTTTTTCTAGTTACTGTAATGTTTTGATCTTAGTCAGGTCAATCTGGCAAGCTCACACCCCATACTAATATTACTTGTATGACTGGATTGTAACTACAATAGTGCTTAACAAACCAAAACAAGAATCACACAAAAACTTAAAAGAAAAAAAAAGTCTAGGCACCCAGCAAGTAAATGTTTAGGCATCAGGCAAACAAAACTCAGCTCAGGATTCAAAGTCGAGTTCTCTGTAAAAAAAATGTTTTACATGTTTCGGATGTTCCTTCAGAGTTGAAGAAAGTTTACTTCCTAGTCCAAACCTCCCGCAGGACGACTTGGGATGGGAGCGGGCA